>NC_079193.1:11141920-11428845 GCF_029499605.1 Hyla sarda
TGACCTCACCAGCAGAATAGTGAGTACAGCTCTGGAGTATAATACAGGATATAACTCAGGATCAGTACAGGATAAGTAATGTAATGTATGTACACAGTGACCTCACCAGCAGAATAGTGAGTACAGCTCTGGAGTATAATACAGGATATAACTCAGGATCAGTGCAGGATCAGTAATGTAATATATGTATACAGTGACCTCACCAGCAGAATAGTGAGTACAGCTCTGGAGTATAATACAGGATATAACTCAGGATCAGTACAGGATAAGTAATGTAATGTATGTACACAGTGACCTCACCAGCAGAATAGTGAGTACAGCTCTGGAGTATAATACAGGATATAACTCAGGATCAGTACAGGATAAGTAATGTAATGTATGTACACAGTGACCTCACCAGCAGAATAGTGAGTACAGCTCTGGAGAGAGTGACTTGAGTACTGCAGTTAGATGATATGGTGGCTAAAGCTTTTCACTATACCTTCCTGGTACATATAGGGCCACTTGCTGACCCTTCGCATACGGGCGGTCCTGTAACGCCCAGGTGAATCCTGCGGAATTGGAGTCTCTGATCATTTCTTTTCTCTGTAATTAGATTTGGGTGTTTTGTGGTGGGGTCCTTCACCTCCCCTCCTCTGCAATAACCACCATATGTCCTATTTTATTCAACATATGGAGAAGCGCCGTCACCAGATAAAACCTTCGGCTGTCCGGGCATGCTGGAAGTTGTAGTTTTGCAACAGCTGGCGGCACCCTGGTTGGCAAACACCATTTTAGATCTTTTTTTATTTGGGTATTTTGGGGGAGATTTATCAAAACCTGTCCTGAGGAAATGTTGCTGAGTTGCCCATAGCAACCAATCAGCTTGCTTCTTTCATTTTTAACAAGGCCTCTGCAAAATGAAAGAAGCGATCTGATTGGTTGCTATGGGCAACTGGGCAACTTTTCCTTTGCACAGGTTTTGCTAAATCTCCCCCTTTATCTGTAATTTTCGGATGTGTTTTTGTTGTATATTCTCCTGTCAGTCCTTCCCCCAGGTCCTCTCCATGAACCGTCGTCCTCTAGTGTAACTTTTGATGAATAGTCTCCTCTTTTGCCGTTGACCTGATGACCGCGGCGTCTCCGGAGAGCGGGGAGAGAAAGAGATGGAGGATGGGGGGGGGGGGGGGGGGGGGTCAGACTCAGCGGCGATAAAAGCAAATGGCTTATTTAATAGCAGAATAAAATCTGTGAACTGTATGTGATGAGCCGTATACTCCAGACTAATAATGTGTATACGCCAGACTAATAATGTGTATACACCGGACTAATAATGTGATGAGCCGTATACACCGGACTAATAATGTGATGAGCCGTATACACCGGACTAATAATGTGATGAGCCGTATACACCGGACTAATAATGTGATGAGCCGTATACACCGGACTAATAATGTGTATACACCAGACTAATAATGTGATGAGCCGTATACACCGGACTAATAATGTGATGAGCCGTATACACCGGACTAATAATGTGTATACACCAGACTAATAATGTGATGAGCCGTATACACCGGACTAATAATGTGATGAGCCGTATACACCGGACTAATAATGTGTATACACCAGACTAATAATGTGATGAGCCGTATACACCGGACTAATAATGTGATGAGCCGTATACACCGGACTAATAATGTGTATACACCAGACTAATAATGTGATGAGCCGTATACACCAGACTAATAATGTGTATACACCGGACTAATAATGTGATGAGCCGTATACACCGGACTAATAATGTGATGAGCCGTATACACCGGACTAATAATGTGATGAGCCGTATACACCGGACTAATAATGTGATGAGCCGTATACACCGGACTAATAATGTGATGAGCCGTATACACCGGACTAATAATGTGATGAGCCGTATACACCGGACTAATAATGTGATGAGCCGTATACACCGGACTAATAATGTGATGAGCCGTATACACCGGACTAATAATGTGATGAGCCGTATACACCGGACTAATAATGTGATGAGCCGTATACACCGGACTAATAATGTGATGAGCCGTATACACCGGACTAATAATGTGATGAGCCGTATACACCGGACAAATAATGTGATGAGCCGTATACACCGGACTAATAATGTGATGAGCCGTATACACCGGACTAATAATGTGATGAGCCGTATACACCGGACTAATAATGTGATGAGCTGTATACACCAGACTGATAATGTGATGAGCCGTATACACCGGACTGATAATGTGATGAGCCGTATACACCGGACTAATAATGTGATGAGCCGTATACATCGGACTAATAATGTGTATACACCAGACTAATAATGTGATGAGCCATATACACCAGACTAATAATGTGTATACACCGGACAAATAATGTGATGAGCCGTATACATCGGACTAATAATGTGATGAGCCGTATACACCGGACCAATAATGTGATGAGCCATATACACCAGACTAATAATGTGATGAGCTGTATACACCGGACTAATAATGTGATGAGCCGTATACACCAGACTAATAATGTGATGAGCTGTATACTCCAGACTAATAATGTGTATACACCGGACTAATAATCTGATGAGCCGTATACACCGGACTAATAATGTGATGAGCCGTATACACCGGACTAATAATGTGATGAGCCGTATACACCGGACTAAGAATGTGATGAGCCGTATACACCGGACTAATAATGTGTATACACCAGACTAATAATGTGATGAGCCGTATACACCAGACTAATAATGTGTATACACCAGACTAATAATGTGATGAGCCGTATACACCGGACTAATAATGTGATGAGCCGTATACACCGGACTAATAATGTGTATACACCAGACTAATAATGTGATGAGCCGTATACACCGGACTAATAATGTGATGAGCCGTATACACCGGACTAATAATGTGATGAGCCGTATACACCGGACTAATAATGTGATGAGCCGTATACACCGGACTAATAATGTGATGAGCCGTATACACCGGACTAATAATGTGATGAGCCGTATACACCGGACAAATAATGTGATGAGCCGTATACACCGGACTAATAATGTGATGAGCCGTATACACCGGACTAATAATGTGATGAGCCGTATACACCGGACTAATAATGTGATGAGCCGTATACACCGGACTAATAATGTGATGAGCCGTATACACCAGACTGATAATGTGATGAGCCGTATACACCGGACTGATAATGTGATGAGCCGTATACACCGGACTAATAATGTGATGAGCCGTATACATCGGACTAATAATGTGATGAGCCGTATACACCGGACCAATAATGTGATGAGCCATATACACCAGACTAATAATGTGATGAGCTGTATACACCGGACTAATAATGTGATGAGCCGTATACACCAGACTAATAATGTGATGAGCCGTATACACCAGACTAAGAATGTGATGAGCCGTATACTCCAGACTAATAATGTGTATTCACCGGACTAATAATGTGATGAGCCGTATACACCGGACTAATAATGTGATGAGCCGTATACTCCAGACTAATAATGTGTATACACCGGACTAATAATGTGATGAGCCGTATACACCAGACTAATAATGTGATGAGCCGTATACACCAGACTAATAATGTGATGAGCCGTATAAACCAGACTAATAATGTGATGAGCCGTATACACCGGACCAATAATGTGATGAGCTGTATACACCAGACTAATAATGTGATGAGCCATATACACCAGACTAATAATGTGATGAGCCGTATACACCGGACTAATAATGTGATGAGCCATATACACCAGACTAATAATGTGATGAGCCGTATACACCGGACTAATAATGTGATGAGCCATATACACCAGACTAATAATGTGATGAGCCGTATACACCGGACTAATAATGTGATGAGCCATATACACCAGACTAATAATGTGATGAGCTGTATACACCGGACTAATAATGTGATGAGCCGTATACACCAGACTAATAATGTGATGAGCCGTATACACCAGACTAATAATGTGTATTCACCGGACTGATAATGTGATGAGCCGTATACACCAGACTAATAATGTGTATACACCGGACTAATAATCTGATGAGCCGTATACACCAGACTAATAATGTGATGAGCTGTATACACCGGACTAATAATGTGATGAGCCGTATACACCGGACTAATAATGTGATGAGCCGTATACACCAGACTAATAATGTGATGAGCCGTATACACCAGACTAATAATGTGATGAGCTGTATACACCAGACTAATAATGTGATGAGCTGTATACACCAGACTAATAATGTGATGAGCTGTATACACCAGACTAATAATGTGATGAGCCGTATACACCGGACTAATAATGTGATGAGCCGTATACACCAGACTAATAATGTGATGAGCCGTATACACCGGACTAATAATGTGATGAGCCGTATACACCGGACTAATAATGTGATGAGCCGTATACACCGGACAAATAATGTGATGAGCCGTATACACCGGACTAATAATGTGATGAGCCGTATACACCGGACTAATAATGTGATGAGCCGTATACACCGGACTAATAATGTGATGAGCCGTATACACCGGACTAATAATGTGATGAGCCGTATACACCAGACTGATAATGTGATGAGCCGTATACACCGGACTGATAATGTGATGAGCCGTATACACCGGACTAATAATGTGATGAGCCGTATACATCGGACTAATAATGTGATGAGCCGTATACACCGGACCAATAATGTGATGAGCCATATACACCAGACTAATAATGTGATGAGCTGTATACACCGGACTAATAATGTGATGAGCCGTATACACCAGACTAATAATGTGATGAGCCGTATACACCAGACTAAGAATGTGATGAGCCGTATACTCCAGACTAATAATGTGTATTCACCGGACTAATAATGTGATGAGCCGTATACACCGGACTAATAATGTGATGAGCCGTATACTCCAGACTAATAATGTGTATACACCGGACTAATAATGTGATGAGCCGTATACACCAGACTAATAATGTGATGAGCCGTATACACCAGACTAATAATGTGATGAGCCGTATAAACCAGACTAATAATGTGATGAGCCGTATACACCGGACCAATAATGTGATGAGCTGTATACACCAGACTAATAATGTGATGAGCCATATACACCAGACTAATAATGTGATGAGCCGTATACACCGGACTAATAATGTGATGAGCCATATACACCAGACTAATAATGTGATGAGCCGTATAAACCAGACTAATAATGTGATGAGCCGTATACACCGGACCAATAATGTGATGAGCCGTATACACCAGACTAATAATGTGATGAGCCGTATACACCAGACTAATAATGTGATGAGCCGTATAAACCAGACTAATAATGTGATGAGCCGTATACACCGGACAAATAATGTGATGAGCTGTATACACCAGACTAATAATGTGATGAGCCATATACACCAGACTAATAATGTGATGAGCCGTATACACCGGACTAATAATGTGATGAGCCATATACACCAGACTAATAATGTGATGAGCCGTATACACCGGACTAATAATGTGATGAGCCGTATACACCGGACTAATAATGTGATGAGCCGTATACACCGGACTAATAATGTGATGAGCCGTATACACCGGACTAATAATGTGATGAGCCGTATACACCAGACTAATAATGTGATGAGCTGTATACACCGGACTAATAATGTGATGAGCCGTATACACCAGACTAATAATGTGATGAGCCGTATACACCAGACTAATAATGTGTATACACCGGACTAATAATGTGATGAGCCATATACACCAGACTAATAATGTGATGAGCCGTATACACCGGACTAATAATGTGATGAGCCATATACACCAGACTAATAATGTGATGAGCTGTATACACCGGACTAATAATGTGATGAGCCGTATACACCAGACTAATAATGTGATGAGCCGTATACACCAGACTAATAATGTGTATTCACCGGACTGATAATGTGATGAGCCGTATACACCAGACTAATAATGTGTATACACCGGACTAATAATCTGATGAGCCGTATACACCAGACTAATAATGTGATGAGCTGTATACACCGGACTAATAATGTGATGAGCCGTATACACCGGACTAATAATGTGATGAGCCGTATACACCAGACTAATAATGTGATGAGCCGTATACACCAGACTAATAATGTGATGAGCTGTATACACCAGACTAATAATGTGATGAGCTGTATACACCAGACTAATAATGTGATGAGCTGTATACACCAGACTAATAATGTGATGAGCCGTATACACCGGACTAATAATGTGATGAGCCGTATACACCAGACTAATAATGTGATGAGCCGTATACACCGGACTAATAATGTGATGAGCCGTATACACCGGACTAATAATGTGATGATCCGTATACTCCAGACTAATAATGTGATGATCCGTATACTCCAGACTAATAATGTGTATACACCGGACTAATAATGTGATGAGCCGTATACACCAGACTAATAATGTGTATACACCGGACTAATAATGTGATGAGCCGTATACACCAGACTAATAATGTGATGACCTGTATACACCGGACTAATAATGTGTATACACCAGACTAATAATGTGATGAGCCGTATACACCAGACTAATAATGTGTATACACCAGACTAATAATGTGATGAGCCGTATACACCAGACTAATAATGTGTATACACCAGACTAATAATGTGATGAGCCGTATACACCAGACTAATAATGTGATGAGCCGTATACACTGGACTAATAATGTGATGAGCCGTATACACCAGACTAATAATGTGTATACACCGGACTAATAATGTGATGAGCCGTATACACCAGACTAATAATGTGATGAGCCGTATACACCGGACTAATAATGTGATGAGCCGTATACACCGGACTAATAATGTGTATACACCAGACTAATAATGTGATGAGCCGTATACACCAGACTAATAATGTGTATACACCAGACTAATAATGTGATGAGCCGTATACACCAGACTAATAATGTGATGATCCGTATACACCAGACTAATAATGTAATGAGCCGTATACACCAGACTAATAATGTGTATACACCGGACTAATAATGTGATGAGCCGTATACACCAGACTAATAATGTGATGAGCCGTATACACCGGACTAATAATGTGATGAGCCGTATACACCGGACTAATAATGTGTATACACCAGACTAATAATGTGATGAGCCGTATACACCAGACTAATAATGTGTATACACCAGACTAATAATGTGATGAGCCGTATACACCAGACTAATAATGTGATGAGCCGTATACACCAGACTAATAATGTGATGAGCCGTATACACCAGACTAATAATGTGATGAGCCGTATACACCAGACTAATAATGTGTATACACCGGACTAATAATGTGATGAGCCGTATACACCAGACTAATAATGTGATGAGCCGTATACACCAGACTAATAATGTGATGAGCTGTATACACCAGACTAATAATGTGATGAGCCGTATACACCAGACTAATAATGTGATGAGCTGTATACACCAGACTAATAATGTGATGAGCCGTATACACCAGACTAATAATGTGATGAGCCGTATACACCAGACTAATAATGTGATGAGCCGTATACACCGGACTAATAATGTGATGAGCCGTATACACCGGACTAATAATGTGTATACACCGGACTAATAATGTGATGAGCCGTATACACCAGACTAATAATGTGATGAGCCGTATACACCAGACTAATAATGTGTATACACCGGACTAATAATGTGATGAGCCATATACACCAGACTAATAATGTGATGAGCCGTATACACCAGACTAATAATGTGATGAGCCGTATACACCGGACTAATAATGTGATGAGCTGTATACACCGGACTAATAATGTGATGAACTGTATACACCAGACTAATAATGTGATGAGCCGTATACACCAGACTAATAATGTGTATACACCGGACTAATAATGTGATGAGCCGTATACACCGAACTAATAATGTGATGAGCCGTATACACCAGACTAATAATGTGATGAGCCGTATACACCGGACTAATAATGTGATGAGCCGTATACACCGGACTAATAATGTGATGAGCCGTATACACCGGACTAATAATGTGATGAGCCGTATACACCGGACTAATAATGTGATGAGCCGTATACACCAGACTAATAATGTGATGAGCCGTATACACCAGACTAATAATGGACCGAGACTGGACTGTGATAAAATAAAAAGAGCTTGTATTATACTCCAGAGCTGCACTCACTATTCTGCTGGTGGGGTCACTGTGTACATACATTACATTACTTATCCTGTACTGATCCTGAGTTATATCCTGTATTATACTCCAGAGCTGTACTCACTATTCTGCTGGTGAGGTCACTGTGTACATACATTACATTACTTATCCTGCACTGATCCTGAGTTATATCCTGTATTATACTCCAGAGCTGTACTCACTATTCTGCTGGTGAGGTCACTGTGTACATACATTACATTACTTATCCTGTACTGATCCTGAGTTATATCCTGTATTATACTCCAGAGCTGTACTCACTATTCTGCTGGTGAGGTCACTGTGTACATACATTACATTACTTATCCTGTACTGATCCTGAGTTATATCCTGTATTATACTCCAGAGCTGCACTCACTATTCTGCTGGTGGGGTCACTGTACATACATTACATTACTTATCCTGTACTGATCCTGAGTTATATCCTGTATTATACTCCAGAGCTGTACTCACTATTCTGCTGGTGGGGTCACTGTACATACATTACATTACTTATCGTGTACTGATCCTGAGTTATATCCTGTATTATACTCCAGAGCTGTACTCACTATTCTGCTGATGAGGTCACTGTGTACATACATTACATTACTTATCCTGTACTGATCCTGAGTTATATCCTGTATTATACTCCAGAGCTGCACTCACTATTCTGCTGGTGGGGTCACTGTGTACCTTCTACCTACAGACAAGCGAAAGGGGAAATTATAGTGTTGTAAACTGCGCCAGAAATAGAAGAGACGAGATTTGCTGAACCTGCAGTTTCTACGATTTTACAAATCGCGGAGAAAATAATAATTGTAATCAGTGCAGGAGGCACGAGATCCAGAATATTCTGTGGGCATTTACCTAGATCAGTGTTTTCCAACCAGTGTGCCTCCAGCAGTTGCAAAACTACAACTCCCAGCATGCGCGGACAGCCAATGGCTGTCCGCGCATGCTGGGAGTTGTAGTTTTGCAACTGCTGGAGGCACCCTGATTTGGAAACACTGGCCTACTGCTGTATCTATTACCAGGGTGACTGTGCACATAGTGTTCTGTGTAGAAAATAACTGCACCGTGTGAACACCGCCTTAATCGTTGCGTGCGATCAGTATCACACAGTAGAAGTCCTCGAGAAAACAGACTTTCTGGGACGCACACCGGAGCACGATAAAATAAAAAAATGTTTGCGTTACATAGACGACGTGTTTAGGAACGCTTATGGGCCTAACGGAGAACAGGGTGTTCCTCTCGAAATGTGCTGTCACTTTACCTCAAGTGCTTTTTATTTTATTGCGGTCCTGTCTCGGTCCCTCACTGATGTCGGGGGCCCACCCCAGGCTCCTGTATGATCTTCCCATTGGCATCTTAAAGAGGTACCCCCATGGAAAACTTTTTTTTTTTCTTTAAATCAACTGGCGACAGAAAGTTAAACAGATTTGTAAATCACTTCTATTGAAAAATCTTAATCCTTCCAGTACTTTTTAGGGGCTGTATACTAAAGAGAAATCCAAAAAAGAAATGCATTTCCTCTGATGTCATGACCACAGTGCTCTCTGCTGACCTCTGCTGTCCATTTTAGGAACTGTCCAGTGCAGCATATGTTTGCTATGGAGATTTTCTTCTGCTCTGGACAGTTCCTAAAATGGACAGCAGAGGTCAGCAGAGAGCACTGTGGTCATGACATCAGAGGAAATGCATTTCTTTTTTGGATTTCTCTTTAGTATACAGCTCCTAAGGATTAAGATTTTTCAATAGAAGTGATTTACAAATCTGTTTAAAGGGGTTATCCAGGAAAAAAAAAAAATTTTTTATATATCAACTGGCTCCAGAAAGTGAAACAGATTAGTAAATTACTTCTATAAAATATAAAAAAAAATCTTAATCCTTCCAGTACTTATGAGCTTCTGAAGTTAAGGTTGTTCTTTTCTGTCTAAGTGCTCTCTGATGACACGTGTCTCGGGAACCGCCCAGTTTAGAAGCAAATCCCCATAGCAAACCTCTTCTAAACTGGGCGGTTCCCGAGACACGTGTCATCAGAGAGCACTTAGACAGAAAAGAACAACCTTAATTTCAGAAGCTCATAAGTACTGAAAGGATTAAGATTTTTTAATAGAAGTAATTTATAAATCTGTTTAACTTTCTGTAGCCAGTTGATATATATAAAAAAAAGTTTTTTCTGGTTATCCCCTTTAACTTTCTGGCACCAGTTGATAAAAAAAAAAAAGTTTTCCACTGGAGTACCCCTTTAATGTATATAGTAATAGTGCCTGATACTGCTGCAGGGATGTCTATTTCCCCTCTCCAGTATAGTACTAGAATAATTCCCTAAAGCAAATTGCATTATAAAATACCTCATATAAACCTTCGTATCCAGAAACGGCGCCCCTCCTGTCCATGGGTGGTATCTGGTCCGTCTGATTTCTTATCTGTGGATAGTCGGGCTTGGTTGTCTTGGCCACTTTCCCAAGCAGAGTCTGGTCATATCTGGTGACTAAAGGTCTCCCATACACACTGTAGGACAATCGGGCAGACTCGCTGTTTTTAGCGCCACTGGCTTACTGTTTTTGCTGTTTCCAAACTCTTCACGCCCTTATAGATGATAGGAGGGAAAGGATATAAAACATTATTTTGTCTTCCTTTGCAAAGAGTCTGGTAGCAGCTTTTTCTTCTCTCGCAGTTACACAATTGTCTGACACCTATGGAAGGTGTATGGCCTCCTTAAGGTGGAAGGTTTCTCCTTAAAGGGGTTATCCAGGGAAAAAAAATTTTTTTATATATCAACTGGCTCCAGAAAGTCAAACAGCTTTGTAAATTACTTCTATTAATTTTTTTTAAATCCTTTCAGTACTTATGAGCTTCTGAAGTTAAGGTTGTTCTTTTCTGTCTAAGTGCTCTTTGATGACACGTGTCTCAGGAACCGCCCGGTTTAGAAGAGGTTTGCTATGGGGATTTGCTTCTAAACTGGGCGGTTCCCGAGACAGGTGTCATCAGAGAGCACTTAGACAGAAAAGAACAACCTTAGCTTCAGAAGTTTTTTCTTGGATAACCCCTTTAAGGAGAAAATCCTGAAGCTGTGTGAACCGTAGACCATGTGTACTACATCGGGAATTCTGAGAAGAAAAGGATATGCAAAGCGCCTCTCTTGTGGCATTTTTTTTTTTTTTTTACATGAAGACAAAAAATGGTGGGGTCCAGCTCACGAAAAATTAAGAATTAAAACATAACTTTTACTGGATTTTTAAAACATGGATAGTAAAAAAGAAAAAACAAACGTGCCTTAAAAACACAATTCCGACGCGTTTTGAACTTCGAGTGCTTAGTCATGACCATGACTAAGAACTCGCTTAAAGTTCGAAACGTGTCGGAGTTGTATTTTTAACGCACATGTTGTTGTTTTTCTTTTTCACTATCCGTGTTTTAATGATTCAGTAAAAGTTATGTTTTAATTCATCATTTTTTTTTGTGATCTGGACCCCACCATTTTTTGTCTTCATCCGCTTCCTACGGGATACGGCCCGTATTGTCCGTGCTCGTGCTACTTATACAGTTCCGCACTACTACCGCAGCCATGATGTCCAGTGTTCGTGTTGGGTGGTGAGCTGAACTAAACCTGTTTTGTTCGGACAATTTTATTTTTTTTGTTATAGGTTGCTTTCCCTTAAAAGCCTTAGAACATGACTTGGAATGTATGCTAGAGGGAAAGTGAAGATCTGTAGATGGCTGTTTCTCACAGTTATTGATCCTCATCAGTGCAAAGCAGGATGTTGATGGCTTAGAGGCCTATCGTGGTGGGACCGAAGGGGAATTCGGTGACTTGGCATGCATTCCCAGTCATGTTCTAAGGGAAGTGAAAGCTACCTTGGAAAGGTGGCGTGAGAGAGCTGATTGGCCTCCATTAGACCAGGTGTTCTTTTGAATATTAATGCCAAAGTTCTGTTCCACTATCGAGAATTAGAAACATTATTGATTTTTTAACAGAGAGCGCCTCTCCTATATGCAGGTTATGTGTGGTATTGCAGCTCATATTTTTTCACTTTACAGTCCTAGAGATAACCCATAGTCAGGTGTGGTTTGTGGAAGAAAGTAACTAATTATAGAACAACAGTCTCCAAACTGTGGACCTCCAGCTGTTTCAAAACTACAACTCCCAGCATGCCCGGACAGCCAACGGCTGTCCGGGCATGCTGGGAGTTGTAGTTTTGCAACAGCTGGAGGTCCACAGTTTGGAGACTACTGCTCTAGAGTATAGTCACTAGTTGCATTTGTGTTGCAGATTTTTCTATTATTTTACTGTTTAATATATATATATATATGTATAAAATTGTCCTCTGTTAACAGCCTATAACTTTTTTTTCCCGTATATGGGACTGCATCGAGGCTTATTTTTTTTATTTATTCATTTATTGGGGGAGGGGATTTTTCTCATTTATTAATTTTATTTTTTATTTTTTTAAGTGCCATAGGGGACTATTTTATAGCAATCTATTGATTTCTAATACCGACCAATGCTACGCATAAGAATAACAGTGACGAGTGTTATCTAGGATCTTCTTCTCTGGTCTACCAGAGGGAAAGATCACATGTGCCGGCTAGGAGCAGGTAGGCAGAGCTCCGGCGGCCATCTTTACTCATCGGACCTCCCCAACACTCAGATGGGTGCCTTCGAGCCCTGCAGATACTTCAGATGCTGCGATCAGTATTATCGCATCTAAAGGGTTAATGGCGGACATCGGCGTAGTCGCTGATGTCCACCATTATTTTATGAGATCCCGACATGGTGATCGGCCGTAGGGGGGGTTCGGATCACCGTTTCGGGAGATGCGTTGATCGGGGAACCTCGCGGCATACAAGTTCCAGGGCACAGCAAAGTACATGTAGCTCATGTGTCTTCTAAGGGTTGAATACATGTATGTATGTTTGTTTGTATGTATTTATTGATTTAGTTTGTTGTTTTGCATAATTTGGTGCAGATTTGCGTAACTTGGTCCACTACAGAAAATCTGCATTATTCCTGCTACATGCGGCTCCTCCCTTGGGGACCAGTTTATTAAAGGGCTACTCTGGAAAACATATATATATTTTTTTTATATCAACTGGTGCCAGAAAGTTAAACATATGTGTAAACTGCTTCTATTTAAAAATCTTAATCCTTCCAGTACTTACCAGCTGTTGTATGCTCCATAGTAAGTTCTTTTTCTTTTTGAATTTCCTTTCTGTCTGACCACAGTGCTCTCTGCTGACACCTCTGTCCATTTTACGAACTGTCCAGAGCAGGAGCAAATCCCTATAGCAAACCTCTCCTGCTCTAGACAGTTCCTAAAATGGACAGAGGTGTCAGCAGAGAGCACTGTGGTCAGACAGAAAGGAAATTCAAAAAGAAAAAGAACTTACTATGGAGCATACAACCGCTGGTAAGTAGTGGAAGGATTAAAGGGGTACTGCACACCTAGACATCTTATCCCCTATCCAAAGGATAGGGGATAAGATGTCTGATTGCGGGGGTCCCGCCACTGGGGACCCCCGCAATATAGCATGCGGCACCCACCTGTTTCTGCTCCAGAAGCGCTGGAGGGTCTGGGTCCCCGACCACGGGAACGGAAGATCGTGACGTCATGACTCCGCCCCCGTGTGACGTCACGACCGCCCCCTCAATGCAAGTCTATGGGAGGGGGCGTGACGGCCGTCACGCCCCCTCCCATAGACTTGCATTGAGGGGGCGGGCGTGATGTCACGATCTTCCGTTCCCCTCCAGGTGGGTGCCCCACGATCAGACATCTTATCCCCTATCCTATGGATAGGGGAGAAGATGTCTAGGGGTGGAGTACCCCTTTAAGAATTTTAAATAGAAGTCATTTACAAATCTGTTTAACTTTCTGGTACAATTTGATTTAAAAAAAAAAAAAAAATGTTTTCCAGGGGAGTACCCCTTTAAAATGACTGTGTCCGATAAGTGTCCCCTCTAGATAACTTTAGTAGCGCCATAGTTTTGATTCCCCCATATCCATTCCTACATTCATTGCCTTCTCTCTCTCTCTCTTGTCTTTGCGCAGTTAATAGTGGAGAAGACCACGGACTACCCCTCCACGGAGTATTCCCTAGTGGAAGATGTGGCCCTTCACTTCACCTGCTTAATGGACCGACTGAACGAACAGCGCCTGTTTCAGCCCGACCTCTGCGATGTGGATATCGTGCTGGTCCAGCAGAAGAGCACCTTCCCGGCTCACAAGGGCGTCCTGGCCGCCTACAGCCAATTCTTCCATTCTCTCTTCACCCAGAACAAGCAGCTGCAGCGGGTGGAGCTGTCCTTGGAAGCCTTGACATCTCGAGGTTTCCAGCAGATCCTCAACTTCATCTACACCTCCAAGCTCTTAGTCAACGGCTGCAACGTGCAGGACGTCTTAAACGCGGCCGCCGTATTACAGATGAACGAGATTGTGACGTCATGTCAGGAGCTCATTCACAGCAGGTCACTCAACCTGTCCATGGCCAATGACATTTTGGACGCTGAGGACAATAGGAACGAATCTGGCGCCGTCATGCAGCCTCAGTTCTATAGGGAGATAAAGCAGGAGGTGGACGCACCTTCCACTAAAATTTATGCCCGGGAGGGCAACGACCCCTACTCTGTGAGAGTAGAGGACAGTGTGACTAAAGGACACATGCCCAATGCCACTTCGCCAAAACAGTATTTTAAAGACGAGGAGAGGAGCGGGGCCCGGATCTGTAAAATAGAAGGGGCCGACTCGGAAGAGGACATGGCGAGCCAAGAGTCCTACAACCGAGAACAGATCATCGTAGAGGTCAACCTAAATAACCAGACACTAAATGTATCTAAAGGGACTGAGGGGAAGGGGGGTGCAGCCGACCCGGTTACTGTTCTAGACCGGTCAGACGGGGATGACCGGGGGTCGGAAGAAGACGGGGATGACGAGAACGACGAAGAAGAAGGCGGCCTGGAGGAGGGGGAGGACGACGACTTCCTTGACATGTTGGAAGATGAGGAGGACGACATCTTGCCGAGCGAAGAAGAAGACATAGAGGAACCCCGAGAAGAGGAGGAGGAGGAGGAAGAAGAGGAGGAGGAGGAGGAAAAGGACAATGATGACTCAGCAGAGACAGCCAAAGATGAAAACTCCCCGGAGGACGGGAACAAGTCGCCGAGCGAGAACGAGTCCAACAAGCTGAGCAAAGACGCAAAAGGGGCACAGAACCAAGGAGGTGGGGGGAGGCGGAAGAAAAAAGGACAGGACCCTTTGGGGCAAAAGGCCAAATTTGATGAGAAGCAGCACTTTCCCTGTAAGAAGTGCCCTAGGGTTTTTAATAATAGGTGGTATCTGGAAAAGCACATGAACGTCACCCACAGCCGCATGAGGATTTGCGATAAATGCGGCAAAAGGTTCCTTCTGGAGAGCGAGCTGATGCTTCACCACCAGACAGACTGTGAAAAGAATATACAAGTAAGTCTGTGGCCCCGCACGTGGCCTTATGTCATGGGTTAAATGACAAATGCCGATTCCCTATCCCTGTGGTAAGACGGCGGTAGCGTTATGTCGGCCCTGCACTGATATTGTATCCGGCCCAGCAACAGTAAACAAAAACAAAACAGTGAAAAGTCCACCAGTTGCCCATAGCAACCAATCAGATCGCTGCTTTCATTTTTAAAAAGGTCCCTGAAAAATGAAAGAAGTGATCTGATTGGTTGCTATGGGCAACTGGTCGACTTTTCCCCTGCACTAATATCAGCCCCTTTTGAGCTTTGATTGACAGGTCTATTCGTGTAAGGCCTGTCAATCACGCACAGTGGGCCGTCCTATTGACTCTTCATCCCGATTGGTTCCTAAACAGAAAAAAAAAAAATTCAAGTACCTGATGATAAAATCCTCAAACTTTGTTAAAAATATTTAAAAAATAATGTAGAAAAGACTATATATTCATCTGAATCATGGCTCAAAACTATAATACTTGTTTTTCTACATCATTTTTTTATTTTATAATACATTTTAAGGATTATATTTGAAAGCTTGTAACCCTATATCTTCTGTTTTGGAAAAGTTTTTTTTATAATTTTTTTGCACACACAATGGCCTAAGCCTTCCTAAGAAGTGGATGTAGAATATAACTACAGTGTTAAAGGGGCATTCCGCCCATAGACATCTTATCCCCTATCCAAAAGATAGGGGATAAGATGTCTGATCGCGGGGGGCCCGTCACCTGGACCCCCCTCCCGTGATCTCCGTGCAGCACCCACATCCTGTGCAGGGCTGCTGCTCCAGTCTTGTAAACCTCTGTGTTTCAAGGACTGGATATGTGACGTCACGCCACGCCCCCTCCATTCATGTCTATGGGAGGGGGCAGGACGGCAGTCCTGCCCCCTCCCATAGACATGAATGGAGGGTGCGTGGCATGACATCACGAGGGGTGTGACATCACATCTTCAGTCCCGTCACGTCTTCAGTCCCGTCACGTCTTCATTTCCGTCTTCAGTGCTGCATGGAGATCGTGACTGGCGCAACAGCCTGGCAGTGAATGCGGGTGCTGCACGGACATCGCGGGGGGTCCAGGCGGCGGGCCCCCCGTGATCAGACATCTTATCCCCTGTCTTTTGGATAGGGGAAATGATGTCTATGGGCGGAATGCAGGGTGCGTGGCATGACTTCACGAAGGGGCGTGGCGTCACGTCTCCAGTCCCGGAAACACAGAGGTTTCCAAGACTGGAGCAGCAGCCCGGCAGAGAATGTGGGTGCTACACGGAGATTGCAGGGGGCGCGTCCCAGCGGACATCAGACATCGTATCGCCTATCCTTTTGGATGTCTATGGCCGGAATACCCCTTACCTACAACCATGTTTGCTAACCAAAAATAGGGGGGGGGGGGGAGAACTACCTCCGAAAAGCCCCAGACACATATAGTGGTAACAGACCAACAAAGGAAGGCTTAAAATGAGAAAGAACCCATGGGTAGATACAAAAACCATAATTAAAGCAATATATAAAAGAAAGAAATTAGTCCTCAGGCCTCCTGCCGTGTAGGGATATCTAAATGAATAAATTAATTAATTAAATAAATACTATGCAGTAATATAGTCAGATCTAACTATTTTATTGCATTTTATTTATTTAATACATTTTTTTCTAATATCCCCTCACTGCTGGAGGCCTGAGAACTAATCTCGCTGAATAATACTATTATTATTATTATTATTATTATTATTATAGTATTTTTTGCCTCTCTAAGTTAACCTCGGTCCTCTTTTTAGAAAGATTAGTTTGTTTTAGCGGCACTACTAATAATCAGAGCAACTCAACACCTCGCGACCTCTATAGGGTCTGTGCTAAATATACCCAGTAAAATAGTATAGACCAAGTCCAACAATATTGTCCCGACGTGTTTCCCTAAAGTGTGCTGGGTTCATCAGGGGACTATAGCTAGGATAACAGCAGGTTGAAAACCACTGCTGTACAAACAAAACTACAAAAACTGTAATATATATATATCTTGGAATTTATCCTTGGTCATCCTGGCTCTGGTGTCCTGAGGGGCCCACAAAAGAAGACTCGAGTATTCTAATATGTGGCACATAAAAGGTGGGAGCCCTGGAGTTGCTTCTCTACCTGCTAGGACTAATGGCGGTGACAGAAAGAAAAGTTCATTGTTCAGACCTCCTTAAAGAGGTCCTGCAGCCAAAATTAACTTATTCCTTATCCGCAGAATAGGGAATAAGTAGCTTATCCTGGGGGGGGGGGGGGGGTCTGACCGCTTGGACCCCCGCAATCTCCAGGACGGGGTCCCGCTTTGAGTGAGGAGCGCATGTGGTAGACGGCATGTGCTCCATTACTCTGGGAGCTTGGAGGAGACCAGAATCCAGATCCCAACTTCCAGCATTGGCGCTGGCTGTCCGGGTATGCTGGGAGTTGTAGTTTTGCAACATCTGGAGGGACACAGTTTTTCTCAAAAATGTTGCACATCTTACTACGTGGGGTGTGTAAACTTGTGAGCACCAATGGGCCTGTTCTGTATGGGGGTGTTCACATGTACTATATATCTGCTGCAGATTTGCGTTGGCTGTCCAGGGAGTTGTAGTTTTGCAACAGCTGGATGTCCACAGTTTGAAACCACTGCCCTATACATGTTTGTGTGAACATAGGCTAACACAGTCGGAGTCCGTAGAAGAAAAAATTATATTAATATTATTTTATTACCCAACAAAAATTTATGCAGCTTTTTTTTATTTATTTATTACAACTACTACTTCTACTATTACCACTTCTACTACTACCACTATTACCACTTCTACTACTTCTACTACTATTACTACCACTATTACCACTTCTACTACTATTACTATTACTACCACTATTACCACTTCTACTACTATTACTATTACTACCACTATTACCACTTCTACTACTATTACTACCACTATTACCACTTCTACTACTATTACTATTACTACCACTATTACCACTTCTACTACTATTACTACCACTATTACCACTTCTACTACTATTACTACCACTATTACTACTTCTACTACTATTTCTACCACTATTACCACTTCTACTACTACTACTATTAAGACTTCTACTAATACTACTACTATTACTACCACTTCTACTACTACTATTACCACTACTACTACTTCTACTATTACCACTTCTACTACTACTATTACCACTACTACTACTATTACCACTACTACTACTATTACCACTACTATTACTATTACCACTTCTACTACTATTACCACTATTACTACTATTACCACTTCTACTACTACTATTACCACTACTATTACCACCACTACTACTACTATTACCACTTCTACTACTACTATTACCACTACTATTACTATTACCACTTCTACTACTACTATTACCACTACTATTACTATTACCACTTCTACTACTACTATTACCACTACTACTACTATTACCACTTCTACTACTACTATTACCACTACTATTACCACTTCTACTACTACTATTACCACTACTATTACTATTACCTTACCACTACTACTACTATTACCACTACTATTACTATTACCTTACCACTACTACTACTATTACCACTTCTATTACTACTACTATTACCACGTTTCTACCACATTTGTGTGGTGTCATCAGGGGACTAAATGTTCTAAGCCTACCAAGCACTAGAAATAATACAATTAGAAAAATGTTTAGGAACTGAGAACCACGATTACTCATGGAAGGGGTACACCCGATACATAGTGTGCCCCATACAAAATTTCAGGACACGGACTCCTAAGCAACAGGGTTAGTTGTCATCAATGGATCTGTAAAGAAAACGTACACAGAATGGATGGTTTCAATAAACATTCCTAAAAGTGCTAATAGATTCCACTTATAAAATCACTTACATAGCCCTGAAGAGTCCAAAGGTACCTAGAGGGAAATAGAATATAATTTAGTTTTTTTTTTTCTGTGACTCTATTCTTATACGTTTCAGTCTTAATGTTTTGTCCTCTGGTAGGAACTAACTTACCTCGCTCCGAGTATATACATATATAGTGACACAGTGTGGTTCCCTCTGTCTGTATCAGGCATATTGTCAGATCACTAGCATATCGCTGCGGTTACTAAGGACGCTGTTCTGTCACATCTAGTGCCGCCCTCTGTTCGCGTCTAGAGGGCTGGGCGCTAAGACGCGGCTTCCGGTTGGCAGCGGATATGACGTCAGACGCCGGCATGGTCTCAGTGTGCGCTCAGCAGCCGTGATTACTAGACGGCTCCCCGCCACTGCGGGTAGGAGCGCAGCACTGAGACCTTATTTGCCGGAAGCAAGTACATCCTAACAGTGAGTACATCTGCTGGTGCTTTATGCACCCTTTCCCTTTCAGGTACACATAAGCAGTACACTTATGGAAGTTATATTCTATTTCCCTCTAGGTACCTTTGGACTCTTCAGGGCTATGTGAGTGATTTTATAAGTGGAATCTATTAGCACTTTTAGGAATGTTTATTGAAACCATCCATTCTGTGTACGTTTTCTTTACAGATCCACTGATGACAACTAACCCTGTTGCTTAGGAGTCCGTGTCCTGAAATTTTGTATGGGGCACACTATGTATCGGGTGTACCCCTTCCATGAGTAATCGTGGTTCTCAGTTCCTAAACATTTTTCTAATTGTATTATTTCTAGTGCTTGGTAGGCTTAGAACAAATAGCCTCATACCAGTATCTTCTTTAGTCCCCTGATGACACCACACAAATGTGGTAGAAACACGTTGGGTCTACACTACTAGCATTAGATTGAGATCATTCTTTGTAAATCCACATTGACATGTGGTAATCCTTTGATTTATTATTTGGTGTTGGATATAGTTTTGAGCACTCCTTTCTGATTGCTCTGGTGGCTTTTAACTATTAACATTAAAAGCTAGATTTTATGGAGTTCCCCTCCGATCAGCACAAGAATTATTACTATTTTTTGTTGATTTTCTTTACTTTAACTATCTGGGAATATATTGGTCATATACAGGCCGTACTATTATCATAGGCATATTTCTTCTTACTACTATTACCACTTCTACTAATACTACTACTAATACTACCACTTCTACTACTACTACTATTACCACTACTACTACTTCTACTATTACCACTTCTACTAATACTATTACTACCACTTCTACTACTACTATTACCACTACTACTACTTCTACTATTACCACTTCTACTACCACTATTACCACTACTACTACCACTATTACCACTTCTGCTACCATTATTACCACTTCTACCACTATTACCACTACTACTACTTCTACTATTACCACTACTACCACTATTACCACTTCTGTTACCACTATTACCACTTCTACTACCATTATTACCACTTCTACTACCACTATTACCACTTCTGCTACCATTATTACCACTTCTGCTACTACTATTACCACTTCTACTACTACTATTACCACTTCTACTACTACTATTACCACTTCTACTACTACTATTACCACTACTACTACTACTATTACCACTACTACTACTATTACCACTTCTACTACTACTATTACCACTTCTACTACTACTATTACCACTTCTACTACTACTATTACCACTACTACTACTACTACTATTACCACTACTACGACTATTACCACTTCTACTACGATTACCACTTCTACTACTACTACTACTACTATTACCACTTCGACTACTACTATTACCACTACTACTACTACTATTACCACTTCGACTACTACTATTACCACTACTACTACTACTATTACCACTTCTACTACTACTATTACCACTTCTACTACTACTATTACCCCTTCTACTACTACTATTACCACTTATACCACTATTACCACTATTACCACTTCTACTACTACTACTATTACCACTACTACTACTATTACCACTATTACCACTTCTACTACTACCACTTCTACTACTACTACTACTACTATTACCACTACTACTACTACTATTACCATTACTACTACTATTACCACTACTACTATTACCACTACTACTATTACCACTTCTACTACTATTACCACTTCTACTACTATTACCACTATTACCACTATTACTACCACTTCTTACTACTATTACCTTTGCTTCTACTACTACTATTACTACTACTTACTGCTTACTACTACTATTACCACTATTAACTACTATTACCACTATTACTACTACTATAACCACTATTACTACTACTATTTACTCACTATTACTACTACTACACCTACTATTACACTACTTACTACTATTACACTTCTACTATTCCCACTATTACCGCTACTATTACCACTATTACTATTACTACCACTATTACCACTTCTAATACTATTACCACTACTACCACTATTACCCACTACTACTATTTCCTACTACAACTACCACTAATTATTATTATTTTCAACACTTTCCTTGGGGGCGATCCTGATGGAATCACTTATGTTCCTATATACAAGTTTGTGTGTTTTGTCCACATAAAAAAAAAAAGGAATACTCCAGTTTTTAAGAATAATAAATCATAATAAAAAAAAAAAATAACAAAATGCTGGTTAAATCTGTCCCTAAATGCTGCATCAGTATTGCGGCTGCATATTCAGCACATTGCCGACCCCTGGCGGCCCCCGCTCTCTGCGATTCATTCAAGGACAGGAGCGCTGCGTACAGATGACTTTCTGCTGTGGGTCACAATCTGCTGTCCAGCTCGCTGCCTCATTGAGCAAACTCATTTTGTGTAGAGGAATCGCTAATGTCCCATGAAACGTCCTCCTAGACCCATCTGTTTCCATATGTCTCCTGGTAATCAGGTCGCCGATCACGTTTCCGAAATTCAGCTTTTTTTCCCCTGTTTTTAAAATCTAGATAATTCATTGTACATGAGCAAAATAAAATGAACCATGATAATATTTATTATTATAATTATTAGTAGGGATTGACCGATTATCGGTATGGCCCATATTATCGGCCGATAATCACGATCTTGGGCATTATCGGTATCGGCAATTACCTTGCCGATAAGCCGATAATGCCCCGCCCCCCGCACCGCTCCCCCGACCCACCGCGTCGCACCCCCCACCGTAGTGCTGGGCGGTATACCGGTATGAACCGGATACCGTATTTTTTCTCTCCCACGGTATGGATTTTTGCCCATACCGCTATACCGGTCGGGCCCCTCCCCCACCATCCGAGTCAATAAAAAAAATTAAACTTACCCGTAATGGGGGTGGTCCGGGCCATCCATCCTTCCTGTAGTGTCCGGCGGCATTCCGGGTGGAGGGTGAACCGGTCCGGGCTGTCCTTCTTCTCCGGGGGTCCTCTTCTCCACTCCGGGCAGGCTCCGGCCTAGTACGCTGCATAGACGCCGCTACGCAGTGACGTCCGTGCTCAGCGACGTCTATGCAGCGTTACTAGGCCGGAGCCTGCCCGGAGTGGAGAAGAGGACCCCCGGAGAAGAAGGACAGCCCAGACCGTTTCACCCTCCACCCGGAATGCCGCCGGACACTACAGGAAGGATGGATGGCCCGGACCACCCTCCCCGGACGGTCCCTGCAGCAACTGGGAAGGTGAGTCAGGGTTCTGGGATGGACAGGGGTCCGTATAATATACTATACCTACAGTAGGCCCTCCAGCCTATAATGGCTGAAACCCAGTTTTGTTTACCCTGGAGTCTACTCTTCAGCCATGGAAACAATCAGCATGTTTAGCTCCACCCCTTTGTCAGACATGTGACCTAACTTCTCAGTTCAGGCAGTTACTGTCATTAAAGTTCCCATAATGCAAAGGCGCCAAAAAGGAATTCTCGTAAGTGTCTCTTCTACAAAGGGTTGTCAAAGTTTAGAATAAAGAGTCAGATTTTTATGGTGTGTGTATATCTTTCTATATATATATATATATATATATATATATATATTTATATGGGCTGGCATTTATCATTGTTTACCCTTTTTTTTTTCGTCCATATTTGGCGCTGTTTTGGCGCAAGTGTCCTTTTTTGTTTTGTTTTTTTGCACCTTTTGGTTTACACATTTCTGCTGATTTTGAGTTGTAATCCACTGATTTTAGCAATACGCATGATATGGACGCGTTGTTCTGAACTGCGCCTTTTTGTGAAATGGCACAAAACCACCTAAAAGTCTCTAAACTATGCCGCCCAGACTTAGCTTAGCTTTTTGGTGTATTTTAAGAGTGAAATTTCAGAAAATGTGACCTGCACAAAATGTATCAAATGCCCTGGCGCTCCTACACATTACAGCACACAAAAAAAAAAAGGTGTAGAAAAACGCTTTACTTACACCTACAATGATGAATTTCCCCCCCATAGTGGGATAAGCTACAATACCGGAAACGGAGGGGGAGATTTATCAAAACCTGTCCAGAGGAAAAGTTGCTGAGTTGTCCATAGCAACCAATCAGATCGCTTCTTTCATTTTTCACAGGCCTCTTTAAAAATGAAAGAAGCGATCTGATTGGTTGCTATGGGCAACTCAGCAACTTTTCCTCTGGACGGGTTTTGATAAATCTCCCCCCAATGATGTGGACAAAAGTGGCGCGGTTTCAGGGTAGCAACTGTTCTAATGGCTTCCAGTCATGACTGTTTATCCCCTCAGATGCCACAGTCAATGGTGACCTCGGCATCACAGTGGTTTCAGAGGCAAAGTACCTGTAGTGCCTATCGGTTTCCAGGGACTCCGAGCCCAATAGGATGCCTGTTGGTTTTACACTAACATGACTAAGGGGGGTCTGACATTCAGGACCCCTCGCAAGGGACTCTGAATGAAACAATGATGTGCAGGCTTGACTGCTGCTCCAGTCATTGTCTATGGTAGTAATTCCCAACCAGTGTGCTTCCAGCTGTTACATAACTACAACTTCCAGCAGTTCCTGACACAGACAGAGGTGTCAGCAGAGAGCACTGTGGTCAGACTGAAAATAAATTTGAAAAGAAAAGAACTTCCTGTGGAGCATACAGCACGCTCCGGGGGCTGATTCTAACGGGGTGCAGCGTGGAAGATCACCGGATCCTCGGCGGCAGGATAGGGGATAAGATGTCTTAGCGCCGGGGTACCCCTTTAAGGAGGTTAAAAAGATGGCTTATACCTATGAATATGGCTGGAAATATAGATGGTATATTTACTTCAAACACTTAAAATATGTGTCCTACAGCCATATAGCTCTGCTCCGGTACTGCCCCCCCCCCCCCCCCCCCCCCCGAAATGGTAATTAAGAGAAAAAGCTGTACACCGTAGAAAGGGCTGGATGACGTCAACGAGAGCCCAAAAATCCTTATCACTCTGACAGGGTTAAAGGTCTATAACATACTATTTGTACTGGCTCCAACAAGCTTTTGCATGATTTGCCCCTGAGAGAAGTTGTGTAGTCCTCCTCATTCTGTGTGGTGTTGTCTCAGCAGTTTCTCGGCTCCTCCCTCTCCCCTGACTGGAAGTTGTGTAGTCCTCTTATTTTCTCTGTGGTGATATCTAAGTAGTTTCTCAGCTCCTCCCTCTCTCCTTACAGGAAGTTGTGTAGTCTTCTTATTTTCTCTGTGGTGATATCTCAGTAGTTTCTCAGATCCTCCCTCTCTCCTTACAGGAAGTTGTGTAGTCTTCTTATTGTCTTATGTGGTGGCTTAGCAGTTTTCCAGTTCCTCCCTCTCTCCTTACAGGAAGTTGTGTAGTCTTCTTATTGTCTATGTGGTGGCTTAGCAGTTTTCCAGCTCCTCCCTCTCTCCTTACAGGAAGTTGTGTAGTCCTCTCATTGTCAGTTTGGTGATTTCTTTTTTTTTTTTTCCTATAATTATTTAATAAGTTTTTCATAGAAAAGTTAACAGCATGTACAATGAAGGCAAAGGGATTAAAACCGACTGTGAAGATGGAAGAGAAAGAAGAGGGGGGAAAAAAAGGACAAAAAGGGGTCGTCAAAATATTATAACGACCAGTGGAAATGATCCATATTAGGTATTGAATCGGTCAATAATAGGGGGCAGTGTGGGGATTTCGTGCTCATGATCATTTGCTGTTCAGGCGGCAAGGCTGGGCTCTATGCTTCTGCGGCATTCTTTATTCATTTTTATTTATTATTATTTTTTAGGTGGTGTTGGAATATGCCTAATAATAAAATCTAATAAAATCAAGCAGGTTTTTAAATTCTTTATTTTTTTTCAGATTATTGGAACAGTTGTTTTTTTTTTTTTTTTTTTTTTTAATTGTGCAAAATAATATACGCCAGGACTAGAGATGAGCGAACTTACAGTAAATTCGATTCGTCATGAACTTCTCGGCTCGGCAGTTGATGACTTATCCTGCATAAATTAGTTCAGCCTTCAGGTGCTCCGGTGGGCTGGAAAAGGTGGATACAGTCCTAGGAGACTCTTTTCTAGGAATGTATCCACCTTTTCCAGTCCACCGGAGCACCTGAAGGCTGAACTAATTTATGCAGGAAAAGTAATCAACTGCCGAGCCGAGAAGTTCGTGACGAATCGAATTTACTGTAAGTTCGCTCATCTCTAGCCAGGACCCTAAACTACCACTTCCCCCTCAGTACAGGACCACAGAGAGGAGGATTTGGTTGAACATGTGCCGTGCTACTACATTCATTGGGAACGACACAACCAAGACATGTTAAATCTCCTCCTCTGTTCCTTCACTGTTGTGCAGAGAAATAAATCAACTGATGCCAGAGAGTTTAACAGATTTGTAAATTGCTTCTATTTAAAAATCTTAATTCTTCCAGTACTTATTAGCTGCTGTATGCTCCACAGGAAGTTATTTTCTTTTTGAATTTCCTTTCTGTCTGACCACAGTGCTCTCTGCTGTCACCTCTGTCCATGTCAGGAACTGTCCAGAGCAAGAGAGGTTTGCTATGGGGATTTGCTCCTACTCTGGACAATTCATGACATGGACAGAGGTGTCGGCAGAGAGCACTGTGGTCAGAAAGAAAACAAATTCAGAAAGAAAAGAACTTGGGGATGGGGAGCATGCAACAGCTGATAAGTTCTGGAAGGATTAAAGGGGTACTCCAGTGAAAAACTTTTTTTTTTTTTTTAATCAACTGGTGCCAGAAAGTTAAAGCGATTTGTAAATTACTTCTATTAAAAAATCTTAATCCTTCCTGTACTTATTAGCTGCTGAATACTACAGAGGAAATTATTTTCTTTTTAAAACACAGAGCTCTCTGCTGACATCACGAGCACAGTGCTCTCTGCTGACATCTCTGTCCATTTTAGGAACTGTCCAGAACAGCGTATGTTTGCTATGGGGATTTCCTTTTACTCTGGACAGTTCCTAAAATGGACAGAGATGTCAGCAGAGAGCACTGTGCTCGTGATGTCAGCAGAGAGCTCTGTGTTTCAAACGGAAAAGAATTTCCACTGTAGTATTCAACAGCTAATAAGTACAGGAAGAATTAAGATTTTTTAATAGAAGTAAATTACAAATCTGTTTAACTTTCTGGCACCAGTTGATTTAAAAAAAGAAAAAAAAAGTTTTTCACCGGAGTACCCCTTTAAGATTTTTAAATAGAAGTCATTTACAAAAACTGTATAACTTTCTGGCACCAGTTAATTTAAAAAAATGTTTTCCAGTGGAGTACCCCTTTATAAGAAGACCAGGTGCAGTGATCAGACTCCACCCCCTCTCTCTGCAAAACCAGAGAATTTATGGGAAATGTAGGCAGCATTAGGAAATAATTTGTGAAATGCAGTCAGTATGGCTGAAAACCCCAAACCTGCCACATGAGCTAAAATAGGTAGACACAGCGCCCATCAAAGGAACCTC
Organism: Hyla sarda; assembly: GCF_029499605.1. Lineage (NCBI taxonomy): Eukaryota > Metazoa > Chordata > Amphibia > Anura > Hylidae > Hyla > Hyla sarda. Next base: position 11,169,530 of record NC_079193.1, read on the forward strand.
TAGATTATCCTCTAATAATATCCTGTGCTACTCAATATAAGCAAAAAACTTTTCCTGTATTGCTTCCTTAGGCCGGGTTCACACTACAGAATCTGTGGCTGGAAAGTTCTGGCCAGAGGTTCTGAGTGCGGCCAGTGTGGATTCTGTGGTGTGAACCCGGCCTAAGGGACCACTGTGGTCACTCGGCCTCCGCCATCACACCCCCTCCCATAGACATGAATAGAGGGGGCGAGGCGTGGCGGCACAACCATGGCTGCCCGAAGCCGGCATTCTGAACATAAATTTACAGAATGCCAGGGTGCCGGCCCAGAGATTGTTGGGGTCCCAGCGGCCGGACCTCCCTGCGATCCGACATCTTATCCTTTTGGATAGGGGATAAGATGTCTTGGGGCAGAGTACCCCATTTAAATACTAGCCACAAATTTTTGAAAGTATTTTCTTGTGGGGGAGGGTTGTATAGTTGGTAAAGTTCCTTCCTACGGCGACTCATTTTTGCTGTATACCCCATAGATATGAATGGAGGGGGGTGTGGCGTGACGTCACGTCCCCAGTCCCGGAAACCCAGAGCTTTCCGAAACTGGAGATTCAGCACCCGCATAGAAAGCGCGTGCTGCAAGGAGATCACAGGGGGTCTCAGCAGCACACCCATGTACGAATACCAAATGTGTATTGTGCCATTAAAGGGGTACTCCGGTGCTAAGACCTCTTATCCCCTATCCAAAGGTTAGGGGATATGATGCCTGATCGCGGCGGGACCCCCGTGATCTTGCGAACAGCACCCCGTTGCCATCAGTCCCCGGAGTATGTTTGCTCCGGGTCTGATGACTGGCGATCACGGGGCCGGAGCATTGTGATGTCACGGCTCCGCCCCCGTGTGACGTCATGCTCTACCCCCTCAATGCAAGCCTATGGGAGGGGGCGTGTCACGCCCCCTCCCATAGGCTTGCATTGAGGGGGCGGGGTGTGACGTCACACGGGGCGAAGCCGTGACGTCACAATTAGAGATGAGCGAACTTACAGTAAATTCGATTCGTCACGAACTTCTCGGCTCGGCAGTTGATGACTTATCCTGCATAAATTAGTTCAGCTTTCCGGTGCTCCGTTGGGCTGGAAAAGGTGGATACAGTCCTAGGAAAGAGTCTCCTAGGACTGTATCCACCTTTTCCAGCCCACGGGAGCACCTGAAAGCTGAACTAATTTATGCAGGAAAAGTCGAGCCGAGAAGTTCGTGACGAATCGAATTTACTGTAAGTTCGCTCATCTCTAGTCACAATGCTCCGGCCCCCGTGATCGCTAGTAATCAGGTCCGGAGCGAACATACTCCGGGGACTGATGGCAACGGGGTGCTGCGTGAAAGATCACGGGGGGTGCCCAGCGGCGGGAGCCCGGCGATCAGTCATCTTATCCCCTATCCTATCAGCGCCGGAGTACCCCTTTAACTGTGCAAACAACCATGAACATAATTATGCATCCATGACATATTAAAATTGCGCCACCTGCCCTACTAAATAAGGGCACCATTGCCTACTGGCTGTGGCAGAAATGTAAATGAATGCGCTGTTAAAACATGTACCGTGATTATCAGACTGCGCGGCTGCCGTGCAGGTTATAGTGTGAAAACCATAATGCGAGATAAACACGGAGTACTCCGGCGCTGGAGAACCACCTTCAGACTTTAAATAGTATTTGACCAAAACATTTACTTTACCAGCATGGTCTGGCTAGCTGCAAAGAGAGGCTGTTCCTTAGTAACATGGAGATGCAGGCGTAAACATAAAATGCTCGCTTTAACCCTGTCCCCCCCCCCCCCTGCACCTGAACATGGAGATGCAGGTGTTAACGTGAAATGCTGGAATTAAAGGGTACCTTTCATCAAAAAAACTTTTGATATATTATAGATTCATGTATGCAGAATAACTTTCCAATTGCATGTTATTAAAAAATAGGCTCCTTTCTATTTAATTTTCCACTTTGAAAAAAATGACCACTAGAGGTCTCCCTACCAGTCCTGGCCACTGCAAGCCCTTTTTATAGATTTCAGACTCATGCTGGAGTCCTAAATCTCAGACTGCAGGCGGGACACAGACAAGCTCAGCTGGCAGCTCTTAAGCTTCTCTCTGTTTACAACTGCATGTGCAGAGAGAAGAAAAATCGGAGCTCAGATAAAATGAATCGGAGCTCAGTAAAATGAATGAGGGCCTGTAGTAAGGCAGAGTCAGGAGTATGCCCTGCTGTGCTATGAGCACAGTGCTGGCTCCTGCCTGTCTGACAGGCAGGGAGCAGTGCTGAGCTTGTCTGTGTCCCGGCTGCAGTCTTAGATTCAGGACTCCAGCATGAGTCAGAAATCTATAAAATGGGCTTGCAGTGGCCGGGACTGGTAGGGAGACCTCTAGTGGTCATTTTTTCAAAGTGGAAAATTAAATAGAAAGAAGCATATTTTTTAATAACATGCAATTGGAAAGTTATTCTGCATACATTAATCTATAATATATCAAAAGTTTATTTGATAAAAGGTGCCCTTTAACCCCCATCCCCCCTTCCCCTGAACATAGAGATGCAGGTGGTCAACATAAAATTCTTGTGTTACCCCGATACTTCCTCACCCCGAACATAAAATGCTGGTGTTACCCCGATACTTCCTCACCCCGAACATAACATTCCGGTGTTACCCCGATACTTCCTCACCCCGAACATAAAATGCTGGTGTTACCCCGATACTTCCTCACCCCGAACATAAAATTCTGGTGTTACCCCGATACTTCCACACCCCGAACATAAAATGCTGGTGTTACCCCAATACTTCCTCACCCCGAACATAAAATTCTGGTGTTACCCCGATACTTCCTCACCCCGAACATAAAATGCTGGTGTTACCCCGATACTTCCTCACCCCGAACATAAAATGCTGGTGTTACCCCGATACTTCCTCACCCCGAACATAAAATGCTGGTGTTACCCCGATACTTCCTCACCCCGAACATAAAATGCTGGTGTTACCCCGATACATTCTCACCCCGAACATAAAATGCTGGTGTTACCCCGATACTTCCACACCCCGAACATAAAATTCTGGTGTTACCCCGATACTTCCTCACCCCGAACATAAAATGTTGGTGTTACCCCGATACTTCCACACCCCGAACATAAAATTCTGGTGTTACCCCGATACTTCCTCACCCCGAACATAAAATTCTGGTGTTACCCCGATACTTCCTCACCCCGAACATAAAATTCTGGTGTTACCCCGATACTTCCTCACCCCGAACATAAAATTCTGGTGTTACCCCGATACTTCCTCACCCCGAACATAAAATGCTGGTGTTACCCCGATACTTCCTCACCCCGAACATAAAATTCTGGTGTTACCCCGATACTTCCTCACCCCGAACATAAAATTCTGGTGTTACCCCGATACTTCCTCACCCCGAACATAAAATTCTGGTGTTACCCCGATACTTCCTCACCCCGAACATAAAATTCTGGTGTTACCCCGATACTTCCTCACCCCGAACATAAAATGCTGGTGTTACCCCGATACTTCCTCACCCCGAACATAAAATGCTGGTGTTACCCCGATACTTCCTCACCCCGAACATAAAATGCTGGTGTTACCCCGATACATTCTCACCCCGAACATAAAATGCTGGTGTTACCCCGATACTTCCACACCCCGAACATAAAATTCTGGTGTTACCCCGATACTTCCTCACCCCGAACATAAAATGTTGGTGTTACCCCGATACTTCCACACCCCGAACATAAAATTCTGGTGTTACCCCGATACTTCCTCACCCCGAACATAAAATTCTGGTGTTACCCCGATACTTCCTCACCCCGAACATAAAATTCTGGTGTTACCCCGATACTTCCTCACCCCGAACATAAAATTCTGGTGTTACCCCGATACTTCCTCACCCCGAACATAAAATGCTGGTGTTACCCCGATACTTCCTCACCCCGAACATAAAATTCTGGTGTTACCCCGATACTTCCTCACCCCGAACATAAAATTCTGGTGTTACCCCGATACTTCCTCACCCCGAACATAAAATTCTGGTGTTACCCCGATACTTCCTCACCCCGAACATAAAATTCTGGTGTTACCCCGATACTTCCTCACCCCGAACATAAAATTCTGGTGTTACCCCGATACTTCCTCACCCCGAACATAAAATGCTGGTGTTACCCCGATGCTTCCTCACCCCTAACATAAAATTCTGGTGTTACCCCGATACTTCCTCACCCCGAACATAAAATTCCGGTGTTACCCCGATACTTCCTCACCCCGAACATAAAATTCCGGTGTTAACCCCATTTCTCCCTCCCCAAGCATGAAAACAAGTAAAGCATTGGTGTGGGGTTGCGTGTGCTCCCGGCACCTGTCGTAATGCAAAAAGTGAGTATATATACACGTGTGTGTGTATATATTCATTCTTTACATAAAGTTATATATATTGAAGTTTTAAGAACACCAAAAAGTTTGTGTATATTGTATGTATGGATTCAATGAGGGAGATTTATCAAAACCTGTGCAGAGGAAGAGTGGTCCAGTTGCCCATAGCAACCAATCAGATTGCTTCTTTCATTTTCCACAGGCCTCTTTAGAGGCCTGTGGAAAATGAAAGAAGCAATCTGATTGGTTGCTATGGGCAACTGCACCACTCTTCCTCTGCTCAGGTTTTGATAAATCTCCCCCAATGTGTTCATATAGCGATAAAGAATTGCACCGATACAGGAAAAAAAAGAAAAAAAATTAGGAAAAAAAATATTTCTGTGTATTTATCCAACCTTATTGAAAAAAATTACTTTTTCATTGAAGATTTAAATTTTTATTTTTACATTTTAATGTTAATTTTAATTTATTTTGTTAATTTTATATACCGTATATATATATATTTTTTTTTTTCAAATATAAGAAAACCTAAAACAAGAAAAAATGGTTTTTTTTTTAAATATATTTTTGTTTCACTATTTAATTTTAATTTAACTTTCAATTTTAATTTATTTAAACTTATTTAACTTTTTTTTATTTTATTTTTTTTCACTTAAAATTATGATGCTTAGTCCCTGTGCTGTACAGAAAGAACGGTGGCTCAGTGGTCAGTAGAGTCCTGGTTTTTTGTCCCACCAAGGATAACATCTGCAAGGAGTTTGTATGTTCTCCCAGTGTTGGATGGGCTTCCGCCCAAACTCCAAAACATACTGATTTTGGTGTAATTTAGTGAGGCACAATGGGGATAGAGATTAAAGGGATTTAAAGGTTAAAGGGATTATCAAAAAAAAAAAAAAAAAATCAGCTAATTTCTGACAAAAACAGCTTCACCCCTGTCCTCAGGTTATGTGTGGTATTGCAGCTCAGTTCCATTAAAGGGGTACTCTGATGGAAAACATTTTTATTTTTTTTTTTTTTTTTTTAATCAACTGGTGGCCGAAAGTTAAACAGATTTGTAAATTACTTTTATTTAAAAATCTTAATCCTTCCAGTAGTTATCAGCTGCTGTATGCTTCAGAGGAAGTTCTTTTCTTTTTGAATTTCTTTTCTGTCTGACCACATTCTGCCACCTCTGTCCATGTCAGGAACTGTCCAGAGCAGGAGAGGTTTGCTATGGGGATTTGCTCCTACTCTGGACAGTTCCTAAAATGGACAGAGGTGTCAGCAGAGAGCTTTGTGGTGAGACAGAAAAGAAATTCAGTATACAGCAGCTGATAAGTACTGGAATGATTAAGATTTTTATATAGAAGTTATTTACAAATCTGTTTAACTTTCTGGCACCGGTTGATTTAAAACAAAGTTTTCCAGCGGGGTACCCCTTTAAAGTGAATGGAGCCAAGTTGTAATACCACACACAACCTGCAGACTGGGGGTGGCGCTGTTTTTTGAAGAAATTAGCTGTTTTTCTATTTCTGGATAGTGATGACAAACTCTTTTCAGAGCTGCAAAATATGTTGGCGCTATGTAAATAAAGAAATATATTATTTATAAATCATGAATAATAATATTAATAATAGTGTTTATTATTATTACTACATTATTCATTTAATATTTTATATAATTTATTTATTTTAATATTATTATTAATATTTGTATTTTATTTATTATTATTGATAATATGATTCATACATTTTATTATTATTTTTAATAATACATTTTATTATTCATTATGTATTAGATATTTATTATTAATAATAATTATTAATTATTTATTATTTTATATTATTTTAATTTATTGTTATTATCATCATTATTATTATTGTTATCATTATTGTTTTATTCTTGCAGTGTTTAACGTGCGGGAAGACCTTCAAGAAGCTGTGGTCCCTTCACGAACACAATAAAATCGTCCACGGTTACGCGGAAAAGAAATTTTCCTGCGACATCTGCGAGAAGAAATTCTACACGATGGCTCACGTACGGAAGCACCTGGTCGGTGAGTAATGATCCCGTCGCCTGCCGTCTGATCCCGTCCTCCTGGAACGTAGCGAATGAATCATCTGTCTTGTAACCTGCGCGGCTCTGTTGTGTCTTCTATGGAGGAGGAGGGGGGGGGGGGGGGGGGGGGGGTTGTCGTGCATTCCGAATTTTTTTTACAAAAACAGATTTTAGCTAAGACCTTCTAATATTCTGAGGTTCTTGCAGAATCTCTTCACTCGAATGCAATGTTTCCCAACCAGGGTGCCTCCAGCTGTTGCAAAACTACAACTCCCAGCATGCCCGGACAGCATTGCATTTCATATAGAGCAGTGTTTTCCAACTAGTGTGCCTCCAGCTGTTGCAAAATTACAACTCCCAGCATGCCCGGACAGCATTGCATTTCATATAGAGCAGTGTTTTCCAACTAGTGTGCCTCCAGCTGTTGCAAAATTACAACTCCCAGCATGCCCGGACAGCCGTTGGCTGTCCGGGCATGCTGGGAGTTGTAGTTTTGCAACAGCTGGAGGCACGCTGGTTAGGAAACACTGCTGTAATGTCTCAGCCGGGCAAAATTTCACCAACTAAAATGGTGGTAGCAGAATTTGGAGTGAAACATAATTTATCCCCTATTCTGAGAATAGCAGATAAGTTATAGATCCTGGGGGTCTTACCGCTGGGCCGCTCCGCGATCTCCTGAATGGGGCCCCGGCAGTCTGCTGGAAGGGGGCGTGTCGACCCCCACACGGAGCGGCAGCCGACACCCACCCAACATATGCCAAAGAGCTACATTGAGGGGGGAATGTCGGTCCTGGCTTCCTGCGGGGTCCAAACGGCTACTTCCGGCCGACTGCCGGGGTCCCATTCAGGAGATCGCGGAGGGGCCAGTAGTCAGACCCCCAAGATCTATAACTTCTCCCCTATCCTTTGAATTGGGGCTAAATTTTATGTTTCACTGCACTTTTAATTTTTATGTATATATATATATATATATATATATATATATATATATATATATATATTTTAAGGGCGCGTTCACACTATAGAATTTCCCAAGCTTGAGAAATTCCAATAGGATTCTGCTGCCGAATTTTCGTGGTTTAAAAGTCGCCCCCGTGGAAATTCAAATTCCGGACTCTGTCAAAAGAAACGGCAGCTGAATCAGTCTGCACCTCCGGGCGTACATCCCGTAGCCTGAACTCGACTTTAGGCTACATTCTCACTACGGGGTGGGGACCCTGTCAGCTGTGGGGGCTCCGCCATAATCTTTTGGCGCTAGGACCGCACGGACACCATTGACGTGGTCACATCCGCTGAAAGACTGACCATGTTTACCCTTTCAGTGGCATCTGGAATTATGCAGTGGAAATTCTGCTGGGCAATGGGTGGCTGCTGCACCAGAATTTCCGAGCAGAATTTTCCAGCTGTTGCAAAACCACAACTCCAGATATGCGTTAGCTGGCGTCATACTGGTTGGGGAACACGGCTCTAGAGACCCCCGATCATCAATGTGCGTAATCTTAGGACATGTTTACATGATGAATTTTCATGCAGATCTCTGTCTATATCATGTGTCAAAATCCATGGGAATCCTGCAGTCAAATTGAGGCATTCCGTTTATTTTCAGTGTGGTTTAGGCAATGCTGATTCGCCTTGACGAAGCGAAAACCGCATAATTTAGTCACTGCAATGAATCGGAGAAGGATTTTTATTTTACCGTATATATTTATTTATTATTTATTTATTTAGTTAATTTAATTTTTATTTCCATATTTATTCTATTAGTTATTCTTATTACTATTGTTATTATCAATAATGATAAATAAAATAACTACTATTATTAGGATTTATCATTATTATATATTTTTTATTATTTATTTATTTATTTTAATTATGGTTTAATTATTTGTATTAATTATCATTATTATTATTACTATTATTATTTTCCATGTTCTTTTCCTCACATTGGATTTTCAATGTAAGTTTTTTCTAGGAAGAAAATAAAGAAGAAAAAATATGAGAAAAATGTAAAAGAGAAAAATAATAATAATTGCAAAATAAAATAACAAAAACATGTATAGAAAAGAAAAATATTGATAACACACAACTTTTTTCTCCCGTCAAAAATAAAAATAAACTATAAAAAAAAAAAACGGACAATAACGGCTGCATACGGATGTTATCCCTTTGGATCCGTTATTGTTCAGTTAATTAACCCAAAAAACTTTTTTTTTTTGTTTTGTTCTGAGCATGCTCAGAAGTAAAAACGGATTGAAAAGACGGATTCAAACGGATGACATAAGAGGCTCATCCGTTTTCCATAGACTTCAATGTTAAATTTACTGAATCCGTTTTTTCTTCCGTTTCTTTGACGGAAGAAAACATACTGCATGTGCCGTTTTTTGTGCAGTCAAAAAACGGAAATGAGCGCAGACGGGTACAAACGGATGTAAATGGATTGTAAAAAAAATCCCATTGACTTGAATGGAATTTTTTTTTTTAACCGTTTTTAATCCGTCTACAGCCTGAAAGAACGGAACCGAAACAGGGGAAAAAATTAATAAATGGGGGACAGACGGCCGTGTGAACGCACCCTAATCCGTATTGTGAGATTCTGGATTATCAAGCAGTTCTAGTATGAAACTATGGATGAAGGGAGTTTTACAATTTTACTATGTTGAAGCAGGTTGGCGTACAGCATTGGTGAGGGGGTGCCTAAGGCTATATTCACACAAAGGAATTTCCCTGCAGAATTCCGCAGAAGAATTCCACACGGACATTCCAATGCAGCAGAGTCCCATTGTTTTCAGTGGGATTCCGCTGCAATGTGCACATGGTTGAATTTCCACAGCAGATGTTTCCGTCGCTGAAATCCCGTTTCCGGAGTCCTCCGAAAGAATAGTCTTGTCTGTTCTTTCTTTGGCGTCTGCACAGAAATACATTGCGGTCTATGAGACGGAACATTTTCGAGCGGTCCTTGTGTCAACATTTCCTGCCAGCGCTCCGCTCTCGTTAGAATGTAAGCACAGAAATTTTCCGTGCTGACATTCCACCATGTGAACATAGCCCCATGAGCACTGTAGGGGTTCAGTATTTTGTAGGCGCATTATGACGGTATCTTTTTACCTGTATTATGACTCTTCCTTCTTCTAACCCCCCCCCCCCCCCTCATGGATTTTATGGCTCCCGTTCTCCGATTTATGTATATATCTTGTTTCCGCTTTGACAGCTCACACAAAGGACATGCCCTTCACGTGTGAAACCTGCGGGAAGTCCTTCAAGCGTAGCATGTCCCTGAAGGTCCACTCTCTGCAGCACTCCGGCGAGAAACCCTTTAAATGTGAGGTGAGACTCGGAGTATCTGACTTGTTATTGGACTGTAAATATGGCTTATAAAGTGTATTCTGTGGTGGATAGAGAGATTTTTATTTTATTTTGTTGATTCAGCAATTATTTCTTGCTTGTAAAGTAAAGAACACCTCCCTATGCATAATTGTTACTGTAAAGAACCTAGGGCTGGGCAGTATGGCCAAATATGTGTATCGCGGTATTTTTGTAACTTATGGCTAGGGGTGTGAATCGTCAAGAATTTGGCGATACCATACGTATCGTGATACATGTATGACGATACGATATATCGCAATATATCCCGATTCTGTTTACGGGGCGATATATCCCGATTCTGTCTCAAAAACAATGTCTTTTACACTTTTATTAAAACTTTATTTATTTTTTTATACACTTTATTAGACTTTTAGGAGGAATCATTAGATTCCTCAGACAGATCAATAGAGTTCTATTGAACTCCATTGATCTGTGATCCATTGATAGAGCCTAGTCAAGCCAGGATCTATCAATGACAGAGCCACGGAGAGCAGGAAGCAGAGGTAAGCCCACCGGCTACCTCCAGAGTAGATCGCCTGTCCGTGATTGCGCTGCGGGGGGGCGATCCACCCCATTAGCCCACCAGGGAGCATTCACAGATCCCTTTAGATGCCGCTGTCAGCTTTGACAGCGGCGATCTAAAGGGTTCATAGCCAGCCGCGGCGATCGCTGCATGCTGGCTATTAGCGGCGGCCCCGGATCCTGAAATCAGCTGGGGGCAGCAGAGTATGGAGCGGGCAGGAGTCCGGAGCCCGCTCCAACACCCAGAGCGACGCCGCGTCAGATCCGGCCCTGCTTGCACGAGCCAGAAAAATTCACCTGCCCGGTGCCCGGAACTGCATGTCCCGGCATAAGGAGATGCAAATTCCACATGCCTAAAAGGATCGATTCAAAAATATTTTGAATTGATTCAGTATCGCCAAATGAAAAATCGCAATAATCGCGCAATTCGATTTTTTTCTTACATCCCTACTTATGGCGGTTCCACGGTATATAACGGTATTCCCCCTCCCCCAAAATTAATTATTAGCGCTCTGCTGTCCCCATCAGGGTAAATACCCACGTCACCCGCTTGCTGCCCTCCTCGTCCTCCTATTTGTTGCGGCTGCCGGCGCTGACACTCTCTGTACTGTGCGGTATCCCTATGCCCGGGCTGCAAAAGGTAAACAAAATAAACTAACGCATGTTCCGACATCGGCTTTACACTGGGGACGGAAACGTCGGCAGCCGTCAGCCTATCACCGGCCGCAGCGATGTTCCGCCTCGGCCGGTGATAGGCTGAGCGCACTGTCATGTAAGAAGCCGCCCAGAGCTCCTTACATGACAGTGGGCTCAACCTATCACCGGCCGAGGCGGAACATCGCTGCGGCCGGTGATAGGCTGACGGCTGTCCGACGTTCCATTCCCTGGGAAGCTGGTCCGGACTAGGGATCGACCGATATCGTTTTTTTAGGGCCGATGCCGATAATCGGTGGAGGTTAGGGCCGATAGCCGATAACTTATACCGATATTCCGGTATACGTTATCGGCTATTTATCCCCCTACTACACCGCTGCAGATCATTGATTTAAAGCGGGCGCTTTAAATCAATGCACTGCAGTGGCTTTTGCGGGGCCATAGACCGCCGCCGCCACCCGCTTCTCTCCCCCTGCCTGTCAGGGTGGTCCGGGCCATCCATCCTTCCTGTAGTGTCCGGCGGCATTCCGGGTGAAGGGTGAACCGGTCCGGGCTGTCCTTCTTCTCCGGGGGTCCTCTTCTCCACTCCGGGCAGGCTCCGGCCTAGTAACGCAGCATAGACGCCGCTGTGCAGTGACGCCCGTGCGCAGCGACGCACCTGACGTCACGACGTAGCGGCGTCTATGCAGCGTACTAAGCCAGAGCCAGCCCGGAGTGGAGAAGAGGACCCCCGGAGAACAGCCCGGACCGGTTCACCCTTCACCCGGAATGCCGCCGGACACTACAGGAAGGATGGATGGCCCGGAGGGTGGGGGAGGGGCCCGACCGGTATAGCGGTATGGGCAAAAATCCATACCGTGGGAGGAAAAAAAACTGTATCCAGGTCATACCGGTATACTGCCTAGCACTACAATGGGGGGGGGGTGCGACGCGGTGCGGTGGGTCGGGCGGTGCGGGGGGGCGGGGCATTATCGGCTTATCGGCAAGGTAATTGCCGATACCGATAATTCCCAAAATTGTGATTATCGGCCGATAATATCGGCCATACCGATAATCGGTCGATCCCTAGTCCGGACCGTCGGGGAAGGTGAGTTAAAGTTTATTTTGTTTACCTTTTGCAGCCCGGGCATAGGGATACAGTATAGAGCAGTGGTTTGCAATCTGCGGACCTCCAGATGCTGCAAAACTACAACTCCCAGCATGCCCGGACAGCCGTTGGCTGTCCGGGCATGCTGGGAGTTGTAGTTTTGCAACATCTGGAGGATGACGGCCACTGGTATACAGTGTCAGCGCCGGAGGCCGCAACAAACGGGAGGACCAGGAGGGCAGCACTTGCGGGTGACATATGTGAGTAGTAGCGCTGGGCTGATAATTAATTGGGGGAACAACGCTCGCGGGTCACATATGATTAGTTCCCCGATGTGGGGACAGCGCAGTGCTGGGCTGATAATTCATTCAAACCGGTATTACTGTATGGGTTAAAATTCATATCGTGCAGCACAAAAATGTCGGTGTTCGGTATGAACCGGTATACCGCCCGGCCCTAAAAGAACCCCATCTTGCAGAATGACACCCAAGGGGTCAGTTACGGCTGACCTATCCAACATAGTCACCGTCTGGGGTGTCGTGAACGGATTAAAGAAATGTTGCGCGCAGTGTTTGGTTTTGATCTGGCACAACCACGACAGAGGGATACTATGCCGAATGGTAGTTCCAGCACTGTGCCCCATTTCAGCCTATGGGGCACTGGGTCCAAGAGAATACAGCATGTTCTACCTACTTTTGTTACCTCCTGTATGGGGCCCCCTCCTGTGTGTACCCCATTATATGTTTCTTACTGTATGGAACCTATTCCTGTAGAATCATAAACCTTCCTAATGAATATTTCACAGCATTAATACCTTTACTGTAAATAACCCCTTCCAAATGACTACTTCAGTGTTACTGTTGGGGCGGTATGAGGGCTCATATTTTGCACCGTGATCTGAAGTTTCTTTTAAGTATCACTTTTGTTTTGATTGGACTGTTTCGCTTTGGATCGCTTTTTATAAAATTTTTTATGGTATAAAAAGTGACCAAAAATACGCTATTTTGGACTTTGGATTTTTTTTGCGCATACGCCATTGACCATGCGGTTTAATTAATGTTATATTTTTACAGTTCTGACATTTACGCATGCGGCGATACCCCAAATGTTTATTTTTAGGTTTTTTTTTTACAGTTTATTTTTTTAAATGGGAAAAGGGGGGTGATTCACACTTTTATTAGGGAAGGGGTTAAATCACATTTATTAACACTTTTTTTTACACTTTTCTTTTGCAATGTTACAGCCCCCATAGGGGACTATAACATGCATTACACTGATTGCAGGAAATTTGCACTGATCAATGCAAAGCCATAGCATAGCATTGATCACTGTTTTCTGCACTTGATTGCTCTCAGCTGTTTGGGACACCGCCGCGGTCCCGAACAGCTCCGCTGTGCTAACCGGCAGCATATTCTCCCGTTTTAGACGCCGCAATCAACTTTGATCACGGCGTCTAAAGGGTTAATACCAGACATCAGCCCGATTGGCGATAACCGGTATTACCCGCGAGTCCCGGTTGCTGATAGCAACCGGGACCCCGCAGATACAAAGCTCGCTCAGCTTCTGAGCGCGCTTCACAGATCGGGAGCAGGCCCTAGGCATAAATATACATCTGTGGTCGTTAAGGGGTTAAAGAACCCCTTCCAATATGGTAAATTTCACAGCAATACTGCTTTTACTGTAAAAAAAAAACACGTCCAAATGAGTATTCCACAGCGTTAATTCCCTTACTGTAGACCCTTCCAATAGGTTATTCAATAGCATTACTCCCCTTACTGTAAAAAACCCTTCCAATAGGTTATTCCACAACGTTGGTGCCCTTTCTGTAAACAAAACCCCTTCCAATAGGTTATTCCACAGAGTTAGTGCCCTTACTGTAAAGAACGCCTTCCAATAGGTTATTCCACCCTTACTGTAAAAAACCCTTCCAATAGGTTATTCCACATTGTAAGTGCCCTCACTGTAAGAAACCCTTCCAATTGGTTATTCCACAGTGTTAGTACCCTTACTCTAAAGAACGCCTTCCAATAGGTTATTCCCCAGTGTTAGTGCTTTTACTGTAAAGAACGCCTTCCAATAGGTTATTCCACAGTGTTAGTGCCCTTACTGTAAAAAAAACCTTCCAATAGGTTACTCCACAGTGTTTATACACTTACTGTAATAAAAAAATAAACTTCCAATAGGTTATTCCAGTGTTAGTGCCCTTACTGTAAAGAACGCCTTCCAATAGTTTATTCCCCAGTGTTAGTGCCCTTACTGTAAAGAACGCCTTCCAATAGTTTATTCCCCAGTGTTAGTGCCCTTACTGTAAAGAACGCCTTCCAATAGGTTATTCCACAGTGTTAGTGCCCTTACTGTAAAGAATGCCTTCCAATAGGTTATTCCACAGTGTTAGTGCCCTTACTGTAACTAACGCTTTCCAATAGGTTATTCCCCAGTGTTAGTGCCTGTACTGTAAAGAACGCCTTCCAATAGGTTATTCCACAGTGTTGGTGCCCTTACTGTAAAGAACGCCTTCCAATAGGTTATTCCACAGTGTTAATGCCCTTTCTGTAAAGAACGCCTTCCAATAGGTTATTCCACAGTGTTAATGCCCTTACTGTAAAAAAAACACCTTCCAATTGATTACAGTAAGTGCAGCATGGCCGAGCTGTGGAGTAGAGTAGTCCTTCCTATAGGAACTTTTATTTATTTATTTATTTATTTATTTTTTAATAAAAGAAATTTTTTTCCGCCTATTTTTGTGGAGAAAAAAAAAAGGAAAATTGGCTTTGTACAGCACTACCATAAGATCAATAATGCCGTGTAAGGCTTTGTCTAAAAAGTGCAGCGTGCGGTCATATTCTTTCCATAAAAGCGATGGAACACTTTATTTTTTATTTTTTTAAAACTTTTTTTATGCTATTGTACTAAAGAGAGAGCAATGCCAGTAAAAATAGTTGTATCTATTCACCTTCACGACCATTTCTTATATTCTTCGTTACATGCATCTAAAATTACCCAACTTTACAAATGGTCTGAAATAAAAATTGTCCTATTGTTTTGCGTCTCCAGCTCCTGTGCAAAAAAAAAAAAAAAAAAACTACTGGTGACTACAGACTGCACAGTTTGTAGTCTGTTACCATGAAGACGCATAGGTCCTACAGGAACTTTGTTACTTTGTACAGAAGACGAAACAATAGGATAATTTTTTTTCAACTCTTGGATACATCAGTTTGAAACTGTGGCCCTCCGGATGTTGCAAAACTACAACTCCCAGCATGCCCGGACAGCCGTTGGCTGTCCGGGCATGCTGGGAGTTGTAGTTTTGCAACATCTGAATGCTTTATTCCATTAACCCCTTAAGGACTCAGCCCATTTTGGCCTTAAGGACTCAGACAATTTAATTTTTACGTTTTCATTTTTTCCTCCTCGCCTTCTAAAAATCATAACTCTTTTATATTTTCATCCACAGACTAGTATGAGGGATTATTTTTTGCGCGACCAGTTGTCCTTTGTAATGACATCACTCATTATATCATAAAATGTATGGCGCAACCAAAAAACACTATTTTTGTGGGGAAATTAAAACGAAAAACGCAATTTTGCTAATTTTGGAAGGTTTTGTTTTCACGCCGTACAATTTATGGTAAAAATGACATGTGTTCTTTATTCTGAGGGTCAATACGATTAAAATGATACCCATTATTATATACCTTTATATTATTGTTGCGCTTAAAAAAAATCACAAACTTTTTAACCAAATTAGTACGTTTATAATCCCTTTATTTTGATGACCTCTAACTTTTTTATTTTTCCGTATAAGTGGCGGTATGGGGGCTCATTTTTTGCGCCATGATCTGTACTTTTTTTTGATACCACATTTGCATATAAAAAACTTTTAATACATTTTTTATAATTTTTTTTTTTAAATAAAATGTATTAAAAAAGTAGGAATTTTGGACTTTTTTTATTTTTTCCGTTCACGCCGTTCACCGTACGGGATCATTAACATTTTATTTTAATAGTTCGGACATTTACGCACGCGGCGATACCAAATATGTCTATAAAAAATGTTTTTTACGCTTTTTGGGGGTAAAATAGGAAAAAACGGACGTTTTACTTTTTTATTGGGGGAGGGGATTTTTCACTTTTTTTTTACTTTTACTTTTACATTTTTTTACATTTTTTTTTACACTTGAATAGTCCCCATAGGGGACTATTCATAGCAATACCATGATTGCTAATACTGATCTGTTCTATGTATAGGACATAGAACAGATCAGTATTATCGGTCATCTCCTGCTCTGGTCTGCTCGATCACAGACCAGAGCAGGAGATGCCGGGAGCCGCACGGAGGAAGGTGAGGGGACCTCCGTGCGGCGTTCTGAATGATCGGATCCCCGCAGCAGCGCTGCGGGCGATCCGATCGTTCATTTAAATCGCGAACCGCCGCAGATGCCGGGATCTGTATTGATCCCGGCACCTGAGGGGTTAATGGCGGACGCCCGCGAGATCGCGGGCGTCGGCCATTGCCGGCGGGTCCCTGGCTGCGATCAGCAGCCGGGATCAGCCGCGCATGACACGGGCATCGCTCCGATGCCCGCGGTTATGCTTAGGACGTAAATGTACGTCCTGGTGCGTTAAGTACCACCTCACCAGGACGTACATTTACGTCCTGCGTCCTTAAGGGGTTAATGGGCTGTGTGTGTGAGTGCAGCTCCGTTCCATTCAAGTGAATTTTCCAGACCTGCAGTACCAGACACAACCCATGCACAAATGTGGCGCTGTTTCTGGAAGAAAGCCATGTTTTTTTTACTTTACTTTACTATAGTTTTTTATTATGTCTTTTATTTATTTTTTTTCTCCCGGCAGAACTGCCATGAGCGATTCCAGTACAAGTACCAGCTGCGGTCGCACATGAGCATACACATCGGGCACAAGCAATTTATGTGCCAGTGGTGCGGCAAAGATTTTAACATGAAACAGTATTTCGATGAACATATGAAGACACATACAGGTAAGGACAGTAAGAGCATTATGTACGGTTGCCTATCCGAGCAGCCCTCCGCGTACCGCCATCTGAGGAGTGACACACATCCCGAGCTCGTCCACAAAACCCACCGCTCTGGGACCTTTACCCGCTATCAGTATTTTAATATATTTTGATGTAAATTATGTATGCACTGCCTGCTCCCCTCTCTTTGGCCGTAGCCGCTGCCTGCTCCCCTCTCTTTGGCCGTAGCCGCTGCCTGCTCCCCTCTCCTTGGCCGTATGCGCTGCCTGCTCCCCTCTCCTTGGCTGTATGCGCTGCCTGCTCCCCTCTCCTTGGCTGTATGCGCTGCCTGCTCCCCTCTCCTTGGCTGTATGCGCTGCCTGCTCCCCTCTCCTTGGCCGTATGCGCTGCCTGCTCCTCTCTCCTTGGCCGTATGCACTGCCTGCTCCCCTATCTTTGGCCGTATGCACTGCCTGCTCCCCTAATCTTGGCCGTATGCACTGCCTGCTCCCCTAATCTTGGCCGTATGCACTGCCTGCTCCCCTATCCTTGGCCGTATGCGCTGCCTGCTCCCCTCTCCTTGGCCGTATGCGCTGCCTGCTCCCCTCTCCTTGGCTGTATGCACTGCCTGCTCCCCTCTCCTTGGCCGTATGCGCTGCCTGCTCCCCTCTCCTTGGCCGTATGCACTGCCTGCTCCCCTATCTTTGGCCGTATGCGCTGCCTGCTCCCCTCTCCTTGGCCGTATGCGCTGCCTGCTCCCCTATCCTTGGCCGTATGCGCTGCCTGCTCCCCTCTCCTTGGCCGTATGCGCTGCCTGCTCCCCTCTCCTTGGCCGTATGCGCTGCCTGCTCCCCTCTCCTTGGCCGTATGCACTGCCTGCTCCCCTCTCCTTGGCCGTATGCACTGCCTGCTCCCCTCTCCTTGGCCGTATGCGCTGCCTGCTCCCCTCTCCTTGGCCGTATGCGCTGCCTGCTCCCCTCTCCTTGGCCGTATGCACTGCCTGCTCCCCTCTCCTTGGCCGTATGCGCTGCCTGCTCCCCTCTCCTTGGCCGTATGCGCTGCCTGCTCCCCTCTCCTTGGCCGTATGCACTGCCTGCTCCCCTCTCCTTGGCCGTATGCACTGCCTGCTCCCCTCTCCTTGGCCGTATGCGCTGCCTGCTCCCCTCTCCTTGGCCGTATGCACTGCCTGCTCCCCTCTCCTTGGCTGTTGACGCTGCCTGCTCCCCTCTCCTTGGCTGTATCCCCTGCCTGCTCCCCTCTCCTTGGCCATATCCCCTGCCGGACCCCCCGTCTCTTTGGACAAATCTTGCGCCCCACCTCTCCCCGTAGCTGTATCTGCTGCCTGATCCAGCCTTTGGCTGTCCGGGCATGCTGGGAGTTGTAGTTTTGCAACAGCCGGAGGCACCCTGGTGTGGGAACACTGCTCTATCCGTCTACAATGACTTATTGCATTTGCTTTGTATTTAGAAATAACTTCTCCTACATCTTGCAGTAATGCTGTGATATATAATAAATGCTGTGTTTCTATAAATATATACACCCCCCCCCTCCTCTTCCAGTCTTGCAGGGTAGCCCCCCCGCTCCGGCACAGTCGCTCGCTCTGGGGCTCGGCGATGAGCGAGCATCTGTCTAATGAGGACAGGGAGCCGTCGGAGGGATTAGAGTGACCTTTATATAGAGATATGATCTTAATAACCCCCATTCATCTCCTCGCCTTTTGTTAGATGGCGGCTCGTACGCTGCTTTCTGCTCATTTGCTGCGATCCCGAGGAGTTTTCTAGGGCAGAGGTGGAGATCCTGCGCTGTAACTATATATATATATATATATATATATATATATATATATATATATATATATATATATAGCTCTGCGCCGTCCTTGGGCCTTGTGTGTTTTGCTTGTTTTTATGCAGCATTTGCATATTTTACGGACCAAGATGTAGCTGACATATAGTAACCCTCCCCTAATTCTCGTGTCTCCATGACCCTCTCCTACACCAGCACATGCCATATAGAAGGCCCTCTCCTACACCACCGCACGCCATATAGAAGGCCCCCTCCTACACCCCCCCATATAGAAGACCCTCTCCTACACCACCGCACGCCATATAGAAGGCCCCCTCCTACACCCCCCCATATAGAAGGCCCCCTCCTACACCCCCCCATATAGAAGGCCCTCCCCTACTCCACCACCCCCCGTATAGAAGGCCCTCTCCTACACCCCCCCCATATAGAGGCCCTCTCCTACACCACCACCCACCAAATAGGAGGCCCTCCCCTGCTCCACCACCACCCATATAGAAGGCCCTCCCCTACTCCACCACCCCCCCATATAGAAAACCCTCTCCTACTCCACCACCCGCCATATAGAAGGCCCTCTCCTACACCCCCCCCCATATAGAAGGCCCTCTCCTACACCCCCCCCCCCCCATATAGAAGGCCCTCTCCTACACCCCCCCCCCATATAGAAGGCCCTCTCCTACACCACCACCCCCCCCCATACATAAGGCCGTCTCCTACACCACCACCCCCCCATATAGAAGACCCTCTCTTACTCCACCACCTGCCATATAGAAGGCCCTCTCCTACACAACCCCCCATATAGAAGGCCCTCTCCTACACCACCCCCCATATAGAAGGCCCTCTCCTACTCCACCCCCCCCCTATATAGAAGGCCCTCTCCTACACCACCATCCCCATATAGAAGGCCCTCTCCTACACCACCCCCCATATAGAAGGCCCTCTCCTACACCACCACCCACCAAATAGGAGGCCCTCCCCTGCTCCACCACCACCCATATAGAAGACCCTCTCCTACTCCACCACCCGCCATATAGAAGGCCCTCTCCTACACCACCCCCCCATATAGAAGGCCCTCTCCTACACCCCCCCCCCATATAGAAGGCCCTCTCCTACACCACCACCCCCCCCCCATATAGAAGGCCCTCTTCTACACCACCACCCCCCATACATAAGGCCGTCTCCTACACCACCACCCGCCCATATAGAAGACCCTCTCCTACTCCACCACCCGCCATATAGAAGGCCCTCTCCTACACCACCCCCCATATAGAAGGCCCTCTCCTACACCACCCCCCATATAGAAGGCCTTCTCCTACTCCACCCCCCCTATATAGAAGGCCCTCTCCTACACCACCACCCTCATATAGAAGGCCCTCTCCTACACCACCACCCACATATAAAAGGCCCTCTCCTACACCACCCCCCATATAGAAGGCCCTCTCCTACACCACCACCCCCCCATATAGAAGGCCCTCTCCTACACCACCTCCCCCCATATAGAAGACCCTCTCCTACACCACCACTCGCCATATAGAAGGCCCTCTCCTAATCAACCCCCCCATATAGAAGGCCCTCTCCTACTCCACCACCCCCATATAGAAGGCCCTCTCCTACACCACCCCCCATATAGAAGGCCCTCTCCTACACCACCACCCCCATATAGAAGACCCTCTCCTACACCACCCTCCATATAGAAGGCCCTCTCCTACACCACCACCCCCTATATAGAAGGCCCTCTCCTACACCACCACCCCCTATATAGAAGGCCCTCCCCTAATCCACCCCACCCCCATATAGAAGACCCTCTCCTACTCCACCACCCCCCATATAGAAGGCCCTCTCCTACACCACCACCCCCTATATAGAAGACCCTCTCTTACACCACCACCCGCCATATAGAAGGCCCTCTCCTACACCACCACCCGCCATATAGAAGGCCCTCTCCTACACCACCACCCGCCATATAGAAGGCCCTCCCCTAATCAACCCCCCCATATAGAAGGCCCTCTCCTACACCCACCCATATAGAAGGCCCTCTCCTACTCCACCACCACCCATATAGAAGGCCCTCTGCTAATCCATCCCCCCCCCCATATAAAAGGCCCTCTACTACTCCACCACCCACCATATAGAAGGCCCTCTCCTGCACCACCCGCCATATAGAAGGCCCTCTCCTACACCCCCCATATAGAAGGCCCTCCCCTACTCCACCACCCCCCATATAGAAGTCCCTCTCCTACACCACCACCCGCCATATATAAGGCCCTCTCGTACACTACCACCCCCCATATAGAAGGCACTCTCCTACACCACCACCCGCCATATATAAGGCCCTCTCCTACACTACCACCTCTCATATAGAAGGCCCTCTCCTACACCACCACCCGCCATATATAAGGCCCTCTCCTACACTACCACCCCCCATATAGAAGGCCCTCTCCTACACCACCCCCATATAGAAGGCCCTCTCCTACACCCACCCATATAGAATGCCCTCTCCTACACAACCACCCCCATATAGAAGACCCTCTCCTACACCACCACCCCCATATAGAAGGCCCTACCCTACACCTCCCCCCATATAGAAGGCCCTCTCCTACACAACCACCCCCATATAGAAGACCCTCTCCTACACCACCACCCCCATATAGAAGGCCCTACCCTACACCTCCCCCCATATAGAAGGCCCTCTCCTACTCCACCACCACCCATATAGAAGGCCCTCTCCTACACCACCACCCCCATATAGAAGATCCTCCCCTACTCCACCACCCCCCATATAGAAGGCCCTCTCCTACACTACCACCCCCCATATATAAGGCCCTCTCCTACACCACCATCCCCCATATATAAGGCCCTCTCCTACACCACCACCCCCCATATAGAGGGCCCTCACCTAATCCACCACCACCCCCCATATAGAAGACCCTCTCCTACACCCCCCCCCCCATATAGAAGGCCCTCTCCTACACCACCCCCCATATAGAAGGCCCTCTCCTACACCACCCCCCATATAGAAGGCCCTCTCCTACTCCATCCCCCTATATAGAAGGCCCTCTCCTACACCACCACAACCCCCCATATAGAAGGCCCTCTCCTACACCACCGCCCCCCATATATAAGGCCGTCTCCTACACCACCACCCCCCCATATAGAAGACCTTCTCCTACACCACCCCCATATAGAAGGCCCTCTCCTACACCACCCCCCATATAGAAGGCCCTCTCCTACACCCCCCCATGTAGAAGGCCCTCTCGTACACCACCACCGCCCCCCATATATAAGGCCCTCTCGTACACCACCACCGCCCCCCATATATAAGGCCCTCTCCTACACCACCACCCCCCCATATAGAAGACCTCCTACACCACCACCCCCATATAGAAGGCCCTCTCCTACACCCCCCCCCCCCATATAGAAGGCCCTCTCGTACACCACCACCGCCCCCCATATATAAGGCCCTCTCCTACACCCCCCCCCCCCATATAGAAGGCCCTCTCCTACACCACCACCCGCCATATATAAGGCCCTCTCCTACACCACCCCCCATATAGAAGGCCCTCTCGTACACCACCACCTCCCCCCATATATAAGGCCCTCTCCTACACCCCCCCCGCCCATATAGAAGGCCCTCTCGTACACCACCACCGCCCCCCATATATAAGGCCCTCTCGTACACCACCACCGCCCCCCATATATAAGGCCCTCTCCTACACCACCACCCCCCCATATAGAAGACCTCCTACACCACCACCCCCATATAGAAGGCCCTCTCCTACACCCCCCCCCCCATATAGAAGGCCCTCTCGTACACCACCACCGCCCCCCATATATAAGGCCCTCTCCTACACCCCCCCCCCCCATATAGAAGGCCCTCTCCTACACCACCACCCGCCATATATAAGGCCCTCTCCTACACCACCCCCCATATAGAAGGCCCTCTCGTACACCACCACCTCCCCCCATATATAAGGCCCTCTCCTACACCCCCCCGCCCATATAGAAGGCTCTCTCCTACACCACCACCAACATATAGAAGGCCCTCTCCTACACCACCCCGATATAGAAGGCCCTCTCCTACACCACCACCCCCCATATAGAAGGCCCTCTCCTACACCACCCTCCATATAGAAGGCCCTCTCCTACACCACCACCCACATATAGAAGGCCCTCTCCTACACCCCCCCCCATATAGAAGGCCCTCTCCTACACCACCACCCACATATAGAAGGCCCTCTCCTACACCACCACCCACATATAGAAGACACTCTCCTACACCACCACCCCCCATATAGAAGACCCTCTCCTACACCACCCACATATAGAAGGCCCTCTCCTACACCACCACCACCCCCCATATAGAAGACCCTCTCCTACACCACCCCGATATAGAAGGCCCTCTCCTACACCACCACCCCCCCATATAGAAGGCCCTCTCCTACACCACCACCCACATATAGAAGGCCCTCTCCTACACCACCACCACCCCCCATATAGAAGACCCTCTCCTACACCACCCACATATAGAAGGCCCTCTCCTACACCACCATCCTCCATATAGAAGGCCCTCTCCTACTCCACCACCACCCATATAGAAGGCCCTCTCCTACACCACCCCCCCCCCTATATAGAAGGCCCTCTCCTACATCACCACCCCCTATATAGAAGGCCCTCTCCTACACCCCCACCCCCATATAGAAGGCCCTCTCCTACTCCACCACCCCCCATATAGAAGGCCCTCTCCTACACCACCTCCCCCATATAGAAGGCCCTCTCCTACACCACCTCCCCCCATATAGAAGGCCCTCTCCTATACTACCACCCCCCCCCCCATATAAAAGACCCACCACTCCTGCCCCTTATATATTACAACATTTGTACCATCCTCTCCACAAAGTGTTTCCCCCACCATCTTGTTAGCCCCTTCTACTCCCAATCATGTAGATTTGGTAATCTGCCATGTCAAAACTTTTGATCTGTCTATGTCTCAGTGCTAAAACCCTCACAGATCAGGTGAACGAGTGGAGAGAATTGGCGGTAGGGCCCTTCACTCCTGGACTCCTATGGATCTCTATCCTGCAGCCCCCATTATAAGTCTAGGGAGATTGCTGAAACCCGGGGAGTGAAGCGCTCTACTGTATGCTTCTCCCAGCTCATTCTGATCGGTTGGGGTCTTGGCACAGAAGCCCCCAACTGATCAAAGTTTTTGACTTGTTAAAAGTTTTTTGGTTTTTTTAAATGACAGGTACACTTTAAAGATTTTGCCTATTTCCAGGGTTGAGTTCTCTCCTTATTTTCTTCTCTCCAGGAGAAAAGCCTTTCATCTGTGAGATCTGCGGCAAAAGCTTCACCAGTCGGCCGAACATGAAGCGCCACCGCCGGACACATACCGGAGAGAAGCCGTACCCTTGCAGCGTGTGTGGCCAGCGCTTCCGGTTTTCCAACATGCTCAAAGCTCACAGGGAAAAGTGCTTCCAAGGCGGGATCCCCCCAACTCCCGGGAGTCCTGGAACAGCAGCGAGTCTCTCCGCCTCATCACAAAGCGGCAACTCACCGAACCAGTCCAGCCCCGGCCTCTCCCCCACCCTGCCTCATCATCCCCTTTCTCTGCCCCTCCTCCATTCCCTCCCCCACAGCATGCCTCCGCCATCTCTCCATCTGCCTCCTCCGCCTCCGCTCTTCCCTGCCGGCCGCATAAACTCTAACACCAACTAGAACCAAGCTAAGAACTGGCCTGACCAATCTGAAGTGCTCCCTCCCTGCCCTCCAAGACAACGCTGTGGCATCATGGCCGATTTACATTTCCTTTTTGTTTTTTTTTACGTTGGTCCGTCTCAGTCCATATGTGATGGAGGGCGGAGGAGGTAGATGTCCTGGCTCATTTCCCCGCCATCGTTGCGCTCTTCTTGCACATGCTTGCAGCATTAAGATACAAGGGTGAGGACAAAAGTGCTACAAGCCGACTTCTCGCTACTGTGCTCTTTGTGTTTTTAGTACATATTAATGTTAATACGGTAAATTCCTATTTTATTTTTTTCTTTTATCTTTGTATTATGTTCTGTTCTTATGTGAAACTGTCCAACAACGCCAATTGCACCGCAGCTCAGAGGTCATATAGACGCACAGCTGCCCCGGGCCACACAGCTGTGGCGGAATATAGAGGGTCATCAGGTGGTCGCCGACGTTCATGGCGGATGGAGAACGTACGCTCATGTCCTCTATTCATCAATTCTAGGCAACCCCGCCTAATCTGGAGCATCATGGTGGATCTCCCATGGGGGAAGCAGAGATATATATTGAGTAGTAATATAGAAGCTGTTTCACCTTCCAGTCTGTATGATGGTTTAATAAACCAGAGCACCCAGAGTAAAAAAAAAAAAAGTGAAGGTGGCCACCATATTGACTGTGTCCGCGACATTTCGTCATGGTTGAAGTTTGTTACATCCTGTTTTTCATACAGTGTGTGATTAATGGGACGGAGTCTATTCCTGTTACATAAATGGGATCTTTTGTTTTTTTTTACCAGTTTTGATGTTGTTGTTTTTTTGTTTTTGTTTTTTAAACCAACATTTATCGAAATGTTTCCCTAATGAGAAAGTTGAATTGATAGATGACAGAAGAAGTGAATGTAAGATCTTGTTAAAGGGGATGTCCAATGTCCCAGGACTGGAATAATGAAGGGGAGCCTCCCATTACTTAGTGGTCCTGGGACCGGAGTCGCAATTTTGTGTACTTTTTATGTCACTCTTTAAAGGGGTACTCCGCAGCTCAGCGTTTGGAACAAACTGTTCCGAACGCTGGAGCCGGCGTCGGGAGCTCGTGACATCATAGCCCCGCCCCTCATGACGTCACTCCCCGCCCCCTCAATGCAAGTCTATGGGAGGGGGCGTGACAGCCGTCACGCCCCCTCCCATAGACTTGCATTGAGGGGGCGGGGCTATGACGTCACGAGCTCCCGGCTCCAGCGTTCGGACAGTTTGTTCCAAACGCTAAGCAGTGGAGTACCGCTTTAAACATTCTTATTTCCTGGTTTGGTCCAGTACAGGAATTGGGAAGGGGTGCCTCCCAGTTCCTGCTTCGGAATCGGTAAGGAAAGGGTGCCTCCCACTTCCTGGTTTGGCCCAGAATAGGAATCAGGAATTGCGTTGTTTTGCAAATTGTACTACAAATACACATGCAATAGGGATCTGTGATTTTTGGAGGTGGCCATTTTGTGGACTGGGTCAATATCTTTAGATTTGGAGACTTCCTTGAAATCACCAAGTGACCAAAATGTCCCCTCCGACACCCGAGGGAAATCTGTTCTATCAAAGCGAGATTGACAAAAAAAGAGTGCCCACCCCCATTATCATCTCCTCATTATTGGGGTCTTAGATATTGGCCCAGCGTACAGAATGGTTCCATCCACCTATGTCTTGTATGGGGGGTGTCATAGCTGGTACTGTGAGACCCTCATATCTTGGTGTATACGTCCAGTGTTAACATATAGCAGTCCCACCTGTATGGTTGCTATAGGCAATGTTTAATGTCTAAATAATTTCAGTTGATTAAAAAATAGTGCAGACGGAGATGGCGGACGACATGTTGTAGCTTTTTTTTTTTTTTTTCCTTTGGGGTCTCATTAGAATTTTTAATTACAAAGGGTTGCCATGGTTACACTATGTAATTGTTTGATTGGATTGTCAGACGGCACTTGCATAGCAACCTGTCTGTGGAAAGAAACAGTGGAGCAGTTGCCCATAGCAACCAGATTCCAGCCAAGTTTGACTCTGGTTGCTATGGGGAATTGCTCCTTTTTTGATAAATCTCCCACATTGTGTGAAAGTAAAAACAGCCATGTTGCCCATAGCAACCACTCACAGCACAGCAGGAAAGCTGACCCCAGATTGGTTGCTATGGGCAACAAGGCTGGAGGGTTGTTGTTTTTTCAGGCCCAGCCTTCTGTACTTATCAGTTTCTTAACAAAATGTGGTCCCTATGGGACTATTAATAGATATTTCCTTTCCATCCGGCACAATTGGTAGAAAATCCGAGAGCGAGAGCAGCCAAGTAATTTGTACTGTGCATTAGACATCATGTGACACCTGTTTTGTGTACTAAGTGTGTGTTCACACTACAAGAATGCTGTACTTGTGCGTTACATGGCGTATATTGGGCCCATTTACTCTGTTAGACTAAACGTGACTATATTTGTCATATTTCCCGAGAGTATACAGACTGTTCCAGCATATGTTCAGAAACAGGACACGTGTAGTCCGAAGTCTACCGTGTCCATTCCTCGCAACGACTGCCGATAGTCATTGAATTTATCCGCTCTATATGCGACGGGTGCTAACTGTATGTTACAGCTGGAAACTGTCTGATCCTGCCAGTTTAAAGGGGTACTCCGGTGGAAAACCTTTTTTTTTTTTTTTTTTTTTATCAACTGGTGCCAGAAAGTTAAACAGATTTGTAAATTACTTCTATAAAAAAATCTTAATCCTTCCAGTACTTATTAGCTGCTGAATACTACAGAGGAAATGGTTTTCTTTTTGGAACACAGAGCTTCTCTGCTGACATCACGACCACAGTGCTCTCTGCTGACATCTCTGGCCGTTTTAGGAACCGTCCAGAGCAGCATATGTTTTCTATGGGGATTTTCTCCTACTCTGGACAGTTCTTAAAATGGACAGAGGTGTCAGCAGAGAGCACTGTGGTCATGATGTCAGCAGAGAGCTCTTTGTTCCGAAAAGAAAATATTTTCCTCTGTAGTATTCAGCAGCTAATAAGTACAAGAAGGATTAAGATTTTTTAATAGAAGTAATTTACAAATCTGTTTAACTTTCTGGCACCAGTTGATTAAAAAAAATATATATATATATTTCCACCGGAGTACCCCTTTAACCCTCTGTATGCCACAATCAATGGCAACAGGCAGAGAGTGATCTGACAGGTGCCGTGTCTGTCAGGGGTCCGATCAGAATTTTCATGACACAATCGCAGGGCGCTGATCAGTCACCATGGCAGCTGAAGAAATTCTTAAAGGGGTACTCCGCCCCTAGACATCTTATTCCCTATCCAAAGGATAGGGGATAATATGTCAGATCGCCGCGGTCCCGCTGCTGGGGAGCCCCGGGATCCCCGCTGCGGCACCGCGCTCTCATTACAGCACAGAGCGAGTTCGCTCTGTGCTCAATGACGGGCGATACGGGGGCCGGAGCAGCGTGACGTCATGGCTCCGCCCCTCGTGACATCACGGCCCGTCCCCTTAATGCAAGTCTAAGGGAGGGGGCGTGACGACCGCCGCGCCCCCTTCCATAGATTTGTATTGAAAGGGGCGGGCCGTGACGTCACGAGGGGCGGAGCCGTGACGTAACGATGCTCCGGCCCCTGTACTGCCCATCGTTATGTGCAGAGCGAACTCGCTCTGTGCTGTAATGAGAGCGCGGTGCTGCAGCGGGGATCCCAGGGCTCCCCATCAGCGGGACCGCGGCGATCTGACATCTTATCCCCTATCCTTTGTACATAGTAGAGATGAGCGAACTTACAGTACATTCGATTCGTCACGAACTTCTCGGCTCGGCAGTTGATGACTTATCCTGCGTATATTAGTTCAGCTTTCAGGTGCTCCGGTGGGCTGGAAAAGGTGGATATATTCCTAGGAAAGAGTCTCCTAGTACTGTATCCATCTTTTCCAGCCCACGGGAGCACCTGAAAGCTGAACTAATTTATGCAGGAAAAGTCATCAACTGCCGAGCCGAGAAGTTCGTGACAAATCGAATTTACTGTAAGTTCGCTCATCTCTAGTACATAGTATGGTATATACCAGTGATCTTCAGCCGGCGGTCCTCCAGATGTTGCAAAACTACAACTCCCAGCATGCCCGGACAGCCGTTGGCTGTCCGGGCATGCTGGGAGTTGTAGTTTTGCAACATCTGGAGGTCCGCAGGTTGAAGACCACTGGTATATAGTATACAGTAGTATGGCAGTGAACTGTAAAAGCAATCTATCTGCTTATGAAAGCCCTCTTGGGGGACAACAAAATATATATATATATATTTGTAAAAAAGTGCTTTAAAAAATATTAAAGAAAAAAAAACAATTCTAAAAGTGTAAAATCGCCATCTTTTTCTCCTTTTTACAATAAGAGTCTATCAAGTCCCATTGACACCAAAGTGGTACCAATAAAAAGTATTTAGAGGTCAGAGGTCAGAATATGGTGACTTTATTTTTAAATTTTTATTTTTTATTTTTTTTAAAGTAGTACAAAATTGGCAGTATATAAAATCAATACCTCTGTAATCGTAATGATCAGCAACTAAAAGAAATAACATCAGTTTTACTGTAAAGTGAATAGCGCAAAAAACGAAATCCCTGCTTAATTTTATCTGAAAATAAGGTGTGTTTTTTAAAAAGTTCAATTGGTCCCGCAAATAAAACAAGCCCCCCGTTTCTGTGTAAGAATTATGACTTTTAGAAGAAAAGGAGTTACAAACACAGCAAAAATCTCTGATGGGTGGAAGAAGGGGTTAAAGTGAATGGGCCCGGCCAGTATGTCACACAGGTACAGCACTTTTGTAATGTGAACCTAGCCCTGCAGAAAATGTTGTGTATTTGACATTTCCATATGAGGACATGTTTTGTAATATGGGGGCTCATCCATTATTCAGTCCGTCTGTTTGTGGGTTGTATTATTCTTTTATTTTTTTAAATTCCCTGACTAGAGTTTAGATAATCTACTTAGAACTAAACAAATTTACAAAATATTCAAATTCAGTATGGAAAGTATATACAGGAGCAGGGACTCTTGTCAAAGACTGGCGTCCCCGCTCCTGTACACTGAGCAACAATTCCTGCATTTTATTTGCTGATCCAAGTGTTGGTGCCATCTGATCAATCACAACATTGATTAAATGTGAATGAGTGAATGTTGTGTATGCTTCGTTGCCCAGTGTACGGAAGCAGGGACTCCAACCTTTGACAAGAGTCCATGTTCCTGTACACAAAGCAGCCCAGAGGTAAGCAGTAGAGTTGAGTGAACTTACAGTAAGTTTGTCCGAACCTGAACCTAGTGGCTGGGCTGTTGATTAGTTCAGCCGATATAAATTTTTTCCACTTTCAAAGTGCTCTAGGTGCCTGGAAAATTCTGGATAGTTTATGCAGACGAAAGTAGTCAATGGCCGAGCCGCCAGGTTCGGGTTCGGACAAACCTACTGTAAGTTCGCTCAACTCTACTGCTTACCTCTGGGCTGCTTTGTGTACAGGAACATGGACTCTTGTCAAAGGTTGGAGTCCCTGCTTCCGTACACTGGGCAACTCTGCATGGCTAGAACATTTGCTGGATCGGGTGCTTTTCTCCCTGCCCAGTGAATGTGTACAGCTACTTCTGTACTGGCACTTTCTAATTTTTTTTTTTTTTATTCCCCTTTCCTAATTGTCCTAATTTTAAAAACAATCGTTTTTGTGTATACAGATCCTACGCAGATAAGGATCATACGGGACCAGACTACACAAGGTTTGTTTGTAGTCATGCCGCCATCTCCATGGTTACAGACTACAAACAAAACCATGTGTAGTCTGGTCCTGCTGTGATCTGTTACTGTTCTTTCTTTTTTTTTTTTTTGTCCAGATAGAATGGAGTATCACATGACTGTGAGGTCACATTACCAGAAGTAAAGTTGACCAGATCAGTGGTAGGTTTCCACTGGGAGCGAAAACTGTATTTTTGGGACCTTTTGTGTTTTCTTCTTATGTGCAAAGCATTGTTTTATCTTCCTTCCCAGTCAACAATTACGGATGTACGAAAGTTTCCATGGTCACCTTTTGTAATATTTTTCAGGGAAATTTTTTGCAATAATGATGGGAGTGAAGGGGCGGAGGGCACCTCCCAGACCCAAAAGAGCACCTAAGTGATTTTATTATAATACTTAAAGGGGTATTCCAGGCAAAAACATTTTATCCCCTATCCAAAGGATAAGGGATAAGATGTCTGATCCCGGGGGGCCTGCTGCCAAGAACCCCCCCGATCTCCCTGCAGCACCTATATTCTATGCGGGGACTGTGTCTCTAGTTTCGGAAACCTCCGGGTTTCCGGGACTGGGGACGTGACGTCACGCCACGCCCCCTCCATTCATGTCTATGGGAGGGGGCGTGACGGTCGTCACGCCCCCTCCCATAGACATGAATGGAGGGGGTGTGGCGTGATGTCACGTCCCCAGTCCCGGAAACCTGGAGGTTTCCGAAACTGGAGATTCAGCACCCGCATAAAATGCAGGTGCTGCAGGGAGATCGCGGGGGGTCTCAGCAGCAGGCCCCCCGGGATCAGACATCTTATCCTTTGGATAGGAGATAAAATATATTTGCCCGGAATACCCCTTTAAGCCTTCAGCTGTCCCGGCATGCTGGGAATTGTAGTTTTGCAACAGCTGGAGGCACCCTGGTTGGGAAACACTGCTGTAGGTGAACAGGGGCTCTTTCTCCAGTGTCTTTCTCCATTGTGCCTATTGGTCACCTTAATTTGTAAAGTTCACCTATAACTTTATATATGTAAATTTTTCAGTATATCTTAGTATTACATGGTCGGACCTCTGTGCATCAAATCCTCTTCCTTACCAGTTACAATCTGCACCCACCATTAGGGGGAGCTAAGGAGCTTCCTATATACTGTATTATTATTGAATTCAGTGTATAGTAAGTTCCTCAGGGGAGTGGCTTTCCTCCCATCAGTTTACTGTGACTGGATAAATAAATTACCATAAATAAGCTTTTTTTTTGTCTGCTCAGGTCCAATGCACATGTGAACATAGCCTTAGTTGTTGAAAATCTGTTATCCAGGAAAAAACTGCACCACCCTTTGGTTGGGTGTGGTATTACAACTAGGCTCTATTCACTTCAATGGACCTGAGCTGCAATACCGAGCACAACCTGAGGACAGGTGTGGCGCTGTTTTTTTTTGGGGGAAAAAATCTGCTTTTGTTTCTCCAATACTGGACAACCCACTTAAAAGAAATACTGTAATAGTATCAGGACCCCTATGGGCCCTATCCTTACTTTGTGTCTAGTTTAAAGGGGTACTCCGGTGAAAACTTTTTTTGTTTTTTAATCAACTGGTGCCAGAAAGTTAAACAGATTTGTAAATTACGTCTATAAAAAAATCTTAATCCTTCCTGTACTTATTAGCTGCTGAATGCTACTGTGGAAATTCTTTTCAGTTTGAAACACAGAGCTCTCTGCTGACATCATGAGCACAGTGCTCTCTGCTGACATCTCTGTCCATTTTAGGAACTGTCCGGCGTAAAAGGAAATCCCCATAGCAAATATATGCTGCTCTGGCCAGTTCCTAAAATGGACAGAGATGTCAGCAGAGAGCACTGTGCTCATGATGTCAGCAGAGAGCTCTGTGTTTCAAAAAGAAAAGAATTTCCGCAGTAGTATTCAGCAGCTAATAAGTACTGGAAGGATTAAGATTTTTTAATAGAAGTAATTTACAAATCTGTTTAACTTTCTGGCACCAGTTGATTTAAAGAAAAAAAGTTTTTCACCGGAGTACTCCTTTAAATCTTTTAGGAATCAAGTAGGAGAGATGACGAGTCTGTTTCTAAACTTTATTTTTTATTTTTTTTATTTTTTTAAGGGGCCCTTTCACCATAGTGCATTTGCAACGCGCCACTTTAAAAAGGCCGTTTTCACAAGTTTCTACTACATTTCCGACATAGATTATGGTCCCACAATCCCTCCACCCCTGCTCATCTGCCCAGCGTAGATCATTGTAGAACACTATAGCGATCCGCGCTCGGATCGGGGGGGGGTGTATGTTGTTGCTGTAATGCGGACCTGCGCCAAAACTATTGTTTCTAAAAACACCTTTGTTTCGATTACTTCTGGTTTATTGTGTTGTGTTCACTTTAAAATCAGTTTGTCACATCTGCGTTGAAATTTTTGGTCCAAACTGCTGCCCGTAGGAAAAGCACACTACACCACCTACAGGTATTTAGAGGTACTGCAAGTAAAAAAATTTTTTTTTTTTCTTAATAAGTTGTGCGTATAATTTTGTACCGATGAGACTGACCCGCAGATATTGTGTTATATAAGCAATCCTTCTCGGTAACCATGTTTTAACGAAATCGGCTGCTTTATTGTGCAAAGCTAATTCTCCCTCCTGATGTACTCTCTTGGTTGGATATTCTGATTTTATTAATGGGGTCAATTTAAAGGGGTACTCCGGTGAAAACCTTTTTTCTTTAAAATCAACTGGTGGCAGAAAGTTAAACATATTTGTAAATGACTTCTATTAAAAAAATCTTAATCCTCCCAGTACTTATTAGCTACTGAATGCTACAGAGTAAACTCCTTTCTTTTTGGAACACTGATGACATCACGAGCACAGTGCTCTCTGCTGACATCTCTGTCCATTTTAGCAGCCATGCATAGCAGATGTATGCTAAGGGCAGCATGGTGGCTCAGTGGTTAGCACTGCTGCCTTGCAGTGCTGGGGACTTGGGTTCAAATCCCACTAAGGACAACAATAAACAAAGCGTTATTATTATTATAATAACGTCAGCAGAGAGAACTGTGCTCGTGATGTCATCAGAGAGCATTCCTAAAAGAAAATAATTTCCTCTGTAGTATTCAGCAGCTAATAAGTACAGGAAGGATTAAGATTTTTTAATCGAAGTAATTTACAAATATGTTTTAACTTTCGGCCACTAGTTGATTTAAAAGAAAAAAGGTTTTCACCGGAGTACCCCTTTAAGAGAGTGTTTCCCAACCAGGGTGCCTCCAGCTGTTGCAAAACTACAACTCCCAGCATGCCCGGACAGCCGTTGGCTGTCCGGGCATGCTGGGAGTTGCAGTTTTGCAACAGCCGGAGACACACTAGTGTGGAAGACGAAAACAGCTGAACCAGCTGTTTTACTCAGTTTGCGAAACTCCTATTGACATTAAGGGGAGTTGCGTAAATGGCGTTACACCACAAGCGGTGCTGTTTTCGTAACGTCTATAATACTTTATGGGAGTAACATAAACGTCGTAAAACTGCGTCTTTGCCTTCCCACAACTTATAATTGCCACAAGAAGAGGGTCCTTGATTGGCGCTAGAGTTGAACGAACTTACAGTAAATTGGCTCGTAGTGAACCTCGTGGCTCGGCTCTTGATTACTTTAGTCTGCGTGAATTAGTTCAGCTTTCCAAGGGCTCTGGTTGTCTTGAAAAGTCCGGGATGACAGTCTTAGGTCTCCTAAGTTTGTATCCACCTTTTCCAGGCAACTGGAGCCCTTGGAAAGCTGAACTAATTTACGCAGACTAAAGTAATCAAGGGCCGAGCTGCGATGGTTCCCTACGAGCCAATTTACTGTAAGTTCGCTCAACTCTAATCGGGACACATTTCTATTACACATTTGTGGCATTATCCCATGGCTTTGCCATAAATGTCCAAATGGGAATAACCCTTTAATACTATGGTATATCCTTATTGGTTGGTGGGAGGGTCTGACCCCCGACCTCTGGCCAGTCCTTTGTCTCCTGGTTACTTCGACCACAAGTAAATGAGATGGTGTTGCAGTTTGATGAACAGCTGTGACCCTCTAAGGATTGGTGGGTGGGGGTTCCGACTGCCGTATGCCATTACTCTATGGCGGGGGAAAAAAATTTTATAGGACCTAGTTCACATCTGCGTCGGAGCTCCGTCACAGTAACAAACAATCGACACCAACTGGTCCCATTGATCTTGAATGGAGTCCGACTGGTGTCTGTCGTTTTGTAGGAGTTGAGTGGAGAAATAATAATAATAATAAAAAAAAAGTTTTTGTATTTTTATTTTCCCCCGCTCCATACCGTCATGTGACCGGAGCTCGACGCCGGTGTGAACTTGACCTAACGCAACATTCTTGAGTGGACATGGTCTCAAAAATGAAATCCCGAAAGTGTTATCTCGATAGAGAGAAGAGTTCTATGGGTGAGGGTTGGTAACTGTAGGAGAGCATTCATCTCTGTTGCACTATTGTGTTTGGAGGGAACCCATTGGGTTATGGGTAAATCATTGTAAATTTTATGTTGTTTTGTTTTAGTTTTTTGTTTTTTTTTACACCTTTTGACTATGGGTGCCATAGGGGCAGGATCATCTGTAAGCATCATGTGTCTAAAAAGCAAAGGTCTCCCGCCTTCCTCCAGGTCCTGCCTAAAAATATGGTTTGTTGTTATTGTTGTTGTTTTTATATATTTTTTTTTTATTCCGAATCACTAAAAAAAAATTTCTTCGGTCAGACCTTGGAGTTTTCTCTCGGCAAATAAGCAATTGGAAGAGCTGCCACCATCTTCTCGGGAAGGACATTCATGAGGCTGAGCGTGTCGGCGGTCCGTCCCATTTTGTATCGGACTAAAGGACAGTTGTGATAGCGTACACGTCTCCGGTGGTTCTGCCCTATCCAGCTTTACTGTGCCTTGCCCGATGCAGGCCAATCTGGGTGGGCGAAATGTTTTTTTTTTCTTCATAGTATCGTAGAGCGAAAAGAAAGAAAAAAAAAAAAACTCTGAGCACCGACACTCCGCACCTTCAGAAGCTTTAGAAGCTGGTCCTAGGACACTCGGCATAACCGAATGCAAAGCATTCTGGGAGTAAGTTTGGAAGGAACACGCTACGGCGTCAAAAGTTTTAAGCTTTTCAGCTTTCTCTCCTGTAGATAAAGACTTTCGGCAACACT
Source organism: Hyla sarda (assembly GCF_029499605.1). Taxonomy (NCBI): domain Eukaryota; kingdom Metazoa; phylum Chordata; class Amphibia; order Anura; family Hylidae; genus Hyla; species Hyla sarda. The sequence continues at coordinate 11,205,040 of NC_079193.1, forward strand.
AGATATGGTTGAAAAAGAGACAATTTTGTGGATTCGTTCCCTACTGTACGGAGCAGTTTTTTTTTCCCACTATATCGTAAGCTTCTATTTACAGCTTTTTGCTGTCTCACTGTATTATTGGACATTTACGGTTTTCATGTCTTCAAGTTCTATCCAGCGGAAAAGACATTAACTTAGAAGAGATAGGAGAACCGGCAACGTAGTTGTAGAACCAGTGTTTAGTGATATCGAACTCTTATGTCCAGAGCACAAATTTAGACAGATGTACGTGGGGATTTTGGAATCGAAAACCACTTACTTATTGCCAATCTAAAAAAAAAAAGAAAAAACTGAAAAGCAAAATGTTCTCTCCTTTTTAAGTACCGTAGCTCTAAAAGTTCTTTGACAAAATAAAAAAAAATACATTTGAAGACTTGGTGTATGTGACTTTTTTCATTGTTTCTTTTTATGTGTTTCTTTTTTGTATTTACATCATTTTGCGCTCATACATCATTCATACATCGCTCTCTTCTCATTGATTTTACTAGATTTTCCAACTATTTATTCCATAAACCAGTGTTAACCAACCAGGGTGCCTCCAGCTGTTGCAAAACTACAACTCCCAGCATGCCCGGACAGCCAAAGGCTGTCCGGGCATGCTGGAAGTTGCAATTATTATTATTTTATTTTTTTTAAAATCAACTGGTGCCAGAAAGTTAAACGGTTTTGTAAATTACTTCTATAAAAAAAATCTTAATCCTTCCAGTACTTAATAGCTGCTGAATACTACGGAGGAAATTCTTCTCTTTTTGGAACACAGAGCTCTCTGCTGACATCATGACCACAGTGCTCTCTGCTGACATCTCTGTCCATTTTAGGAACTGTCCAGAGCAGCATATGTTTTCTATGGGGATTTTCTCCTACTATGGACAGTTCTTAAAATGGACAGAGGTGTCAGCAGAGAGCACTGTGGTCATGATGTCAGCAGAGAGCTCTTTGTTCCGAAAAGAAAATAATTTCCTCTGTAGTATTCAGCAGCTAATACGTACTGGAAGGATTAAGATTTTTTTAATAGAAGTAATTTACAAATCTGTTTAACTTTCTGGCACCAGTTGATAAAAAATTTTTTAAAAAAGTTTTCCCTTTAAATAATCCCAATAAATATCCGCTTAGGTGTCTGAATAGGGTTCTGCATACCCATGGAGTCATCCCTGCTGCTCTTCATGCAGTTTTATATGGCATACTGGGCCATTTTAGCTATTACCCATACCATTATGTACTATATACACTGAATCACCCCTGTATTATGTGGCCCTTTAAGAATGACATATTTCCCATATGGAGAGTAGACCCTTGACCCCGGGGTGTACCATAATAAAATCCAGTGATCAGTTTTTATTCAATCAATATTAGATGGGAAAATCCAGTGATTGGGGCGAGGCCGGATCATTATGACTAAACAATTAATTGCCATAAGGAATTAAACTCTAATGGGGGAGATTGATCAAAACCAGTGTAGAGGAAAAGCTGACCAGTTGCCCATAGCAACCAATCAGATCCCTTCTATCATTTTTCAGAGGCCTTTTCAAAAATTTAAGAAGCGATCCGATTGGTTGCTATTGGCAAGTTGTCGGCTATTTCTCTGCACGGGTTTTGATAAATCTCCCCCATAGGCATTTTCGCCATTAAGTTGATCCCCCCCCATAGCGCTGTTTCCCCTATGGCAGAATCCACAATGGTTATATAGTCATGGATGGGCTCCTGCGACTTGGCAGCAAAGACAACGGTCTTGCCATTGTGTTGGATCTATAAACAGGCGGATGGACCAATACAATGGGCTAGAGCAGTGTTCCCTGACATATAGCTCTCTGCCTGTGTAATACTACAACCTCCATCACGCCATGATAGGAGTTGTAGTTGTTTTTTTTTATCCGGTGGAGATCCACATGTTGGGTCATGAAGAACGCACAGTACCTTTCGACTGTAGATTTTAGATTTCCTTCTATAGTTGAAGCTTGCAGACAGTAGGCGATCATCCTATAGAATACGTCAACCCCCTTCCCCTGTATCATCCACAAGATGGCGCCATAATGAGGCGCATCTGGCCTGTTCCATTGAACGTCAGCCTTCCCGAAGATTTGTGCCTGGTCACTAAGTGGTTAATCACATCCAAAGGGATTTTTAGAAGACACGTCCTATAGTGCAGTGGTCTCCAACCTGCGGACCTCCAGATGTTGCAAAACTACAACTCCCAGCATGCCTGGACAGCCAACGGCTGTCCGGGCATGCTGGGAGTTGTAGTTTTGCAACATCTGGAGGTCCGCAGGTTGGAGACCATTGCTATTGTGTATTCTAAATTTCTAAATGTTCTCATCATACGTCGGAACAGATCTCATATTCCCCTATTTAAAGAAGCGTCTTAGGTTTTTGTTTTTTCTCTCTTTCTTTTGGCCTTATAGACGTTCACCAACACTAGTCCTATTCTAGTATATTTCATTTCAGCACACCGCATCCGTTTGTTCCATTTCTGTAACTGGGTCATGTGATTACTGGGTCAAAATTAGAGATGAGCGAACTTACAGTAAATTCGATTCGTCACAAACTTCTCGGCTCGGCAGTTGATGACTTTTCCTGCATAAATTAGTTCAGCTTTCCGGTGCTCCCGTGGGCTGGAAAAGGTGGATACAGTCCTAGGAGACTCTTTCCTAGGTCTGTATCCACCTTTTCCAGCCCACCGGAGCACCGGAAAGCTGAACTAATTTACGCAGGAAAAGTCAGCAACCGCCGAGCCGAGAAGTTCGTGACGAATCGAATTTACTGTAAGTTCGCTCATCTCTAGTCAAAATCACAGTGCCTACTGTGTCAGAGGAAATGGTCAGTCCTGGGTCAGCTGACTTACTGTGAACTACAGGATGACATCATCACATATCAGATCCCTCCTACTATCTAACAGACCCCCCCCCCCCAGCTCTATCTGTATACTGCTGCTGCTATGTCTATGGGATCAGGATGTATAGTAGTTATACATCTCCCCGCCAGCTCAATCTGTATACTGCTGCTGTTGCTATCTCTATGGGGTCATTATATAGTGATTATACGCCTAGCCCCCAGCTCTTTCTGTATAGGCAACAGTTATCTAAAAGACACACATTCAATTAGAAAATGCATCAAAACTGCACAGAATGTGAACTTGATTCCAAACCACTTTGTTTGCGCTTCTGGTGGCTGAATTCTAACCAAGTGATTAGGTCGGACTCATTAGGTAAAATGCAGTGATCAGACTCCACCTCCTCTCTATGCAAAGCCAGTGGATTCATGGGAAACGTAAGCAGCATTAGGAAATCATTTCAGTGATGAAATTACAATCAGAAAGGCTGAAAACCCCGTACCTGCCACATCAGCTAAAACAGGTAAGCACAAGGCATGCACAAGAACCTCTACATTCTTGTCTTATAATAGTCTATACTGCACTTTATAAGCAAAAAAAATAAAATAATTCCAGTGCTTCTTTAAAGGAAAACTGTCAGCATGTTCACCCACACTAAACCCAATACATTGCGTCCTCTAAAGTGTCCGCCACCCATCCCGGTTTTGCGCGCAGCAGGCTGGTCCCCTGCCAGCAATCTTACTTTGTGTTCCTGAAGCCCACCCCCCCTTGTTGCATATTAATTTTTTGCTTCTCCGCGTCCTAATGACGTGGAGTTTTCCCCCACCCCCCAAGCGCTGTGCTCTGTCTTTCGAGCGCATGCGCAGGTTCACGGCGCAGAGCAGTTCTGAGGACGCACACAGCTCTCACTTAAAGACAACCAGCGCATGCGCTCAGAAGACAGAGCGCAGCGCTTGGGGGGGGGGGCGGATAACTCTACGTCATTAAAGGGGTACTCTGGTGGAAAACAGTTTTTTTGTTTTTAAATCAACTGGTGCCAAAAGTTAAACAGATTTGTAAATTACTTCTATTAAGAAATCTTAATCCTTCCTGTACTTATTAGCTGCTGCTGCTGAATACTACAGAGGAATTTATTTTCTTTTTGGAACACAGAGCTCTCTGCTGACCTCACGAGCACAGTGCTCTCTGCTGACATCTCTGTCCATTTTTGGAACTGTCCAGAGCAGCATATGTTTTCTATGGGGATTTTCTCCTACTCTGGACAGTTCCTAAAATGGACAGAGATGTCAGCAGAGAGCACTGTGCTTGTGAGGTCAGCAGAGAGCTCTGTGCTCCAAAAAGAAAAGAATTTCCTCTGTAGTATTCAGCAGCTAATAAGTACTGGAAGGATTAAGATTTTTTTTAATAGAAGTAATTTACAAATCTGTTTAACTTTCTGGCACCAGTTGATTTAAAAAAAAAAAAAAAAAAGAGTTTTCCACCGGAGTACCCCTTTAATCAAAAAATTAATATGCAACAAGGTGGGCGGGCTTTGGGTGCCTGCCTCCGAAACACAAAGTAAGATTGCCGGCGGGGGCGGGGGGGGGGGGGGGGGGGGACAACGCACCTGCCGCACGCAAAACCGGGATGGATGGCGGACACTTTAGAGGGCGCAAACTCGGCCAAAACAAAACTTTACTAAGTAAGTGAGAACGTTAAAGACAATGTATTATTGGGTTTAGTGTGGGTAAACTTGCTGACAGTTTTCCTTTAAAGGGGTACTCCACTGCTCAGCGTTCTGAACGCTGGAGCTTGTGACGTCATAGCCCCGCCCCCTCATGATGTCACGCCCTGCCCCCTCAATGCAAGTCTATGGGAGGGGGCGTGACGGCTGTCACGCCCCCTCCCATAGACTTGCATTGAGGGGGCGGGGTGTGACATCATGAGGGGGCGGGGCTATGACGTCAAAAGCTCCTGACACCGGCTCCAGCATTCAGAACAGTTTGTTCCTCTGTAATGCCTTTTTCCTGTTCTCCTTATCGCCCCCTGTAGCCAAGAAAATGAACTGTAAAAATAAAAAAACACACATGCCTCCTCGGGACAATTATTTTTTTTTAACACATTATAATTTTATTTTTAGCTGAAATTTTTCTATCAAAATTCCACATCCCCCCCCTCCCCCTTTCTGAAAAAAACAACTGGTATTAGAAAAACTGCACAAATTTATTATTATTATTTAGTAGAAATGTTATATACGTTAAAAACAGCGGCAAAAAAAAAAAAGGGATTGCTTATTGTCCTGGGGTTCCATCTTGGTAAGCTAGAACAGTGTTTCAGAACCAATGTGCCTCCAGCTGTTGCAAAATTACGTTTTGCAACAGCTGGAGGCGCACCGGTTGGGAAACACTGATCTAGAACATTCCGATCCGTATCCGCTCTTATATAGTCCTTCTGTCACTTTAAATGTCCCTGTTCTTCACTTTCGTTCCTCCATTGGTTAAACCTTCTTCCTTTGTCTCTTCGTGCCCCTTCATGTATAACGTTACATCGCAGCGTACGGCCTAGTCGCGGATTCACATCTTTGTTAGTCGGAGAATGTTAAGGCGGGCGGCCAGGAACGTCGCTCCAGAGGCATAGCGAATCTCCCGGAGAATTCCTTCCCACTTCTTCTCATCCTCATTGTATCTAAAAATCAGAATATACCCAGGTTATACCAGCATGGTCCATATCACTATATACAGGAGATATATAACTTATACCAGCTGTACATATATATTATATACAGTATATACCAGGTTATACCAGCATGGTCCATATCACTATATACAGGAGATATATAACTTATACCAGCTGTACATATATATTATATACAGTATATACCAGGTTATACCAGCATGGTCCATATCACTATATACAGGAGATATATAACTTATACCAGCTGTACATATATATTATATACAGTATATACCAGGTTATACCAGCATGGTCCATATCACTATATACAGGAGATATATAACTTATACCAGCTGTACATATATATTATATACAGTATATACCCAGGTTATACCAGCATGGTCCATATCACTATATACAGGAGATATATAACTTATACCAGCTGTACATATATAATTATATACAGTATATACCAGGTTATACCAGCATGGTCCATATCACTATATACAGGAGATATATAACTTATACCAGCTGTACATATATATTATATACAGTATATACCAGGTTATACCAGCATGGTCCATATCACTATATACAGGAGAAATATAACTTATACCAGCTGTACATATATATTATATACAGTATATACCAGGTTATACCAGCATGGTCCATATCACTATATACAGAAGATATATAACTTATACCAGCTGTACATATATAATTATATACAGTATATACCCAGGTTATACCAGCATGGTCCATATCACTATATACAGGAGATATATAACTTATACCAGCTGTACATATATATTATATACAGTATATACCCAGGATATACCAGCATGGTCCATATCACTACATACAGGAGATATATAACTTATACCAGCTGTGCATATATATTATATACAGTATATACCCAAGTTATACCAGCATGGTCCATATCACTATATACAGGAGATATATAACTTATACCGGCTGTACATATATATTATATACAGGATATACCCAGGTTATACCAGCATGGTCCATATCACTATATACAGGAGATATATAACTTATACCAGCTGTACATATATATTATATACAGTATATACCAGGTTATACCAGCATGGTCCATATCACTATACACAGGAGATATATAACTTATACCAGCTGTACATATATAATTATATACAGTATATACCCAGGTTATACCAGCATGGTCCATATCACTATATACAGGAGATATATAACTTATACCAGCTGTACATATATAATTATACACAGTATATACCAGGTAATACCAGCATGGCCCATATCACTATATACAGGAGATATATAACTTATACCAGCTGTATATATAATTATATACAGTATATACCAGGTTATACCAGCATGGCCCATATCACTATATACAGGAGATATATAACTTATACCAGCTGTACATATATAATTATATACAGTATATACCCAGGTTATACCAGCATGGTCCATATCACTGTATACAGGAGATATATAACTTATACCAGCTGTGTATATATAATTATCTACAGTATATACCAGGTTATACCAGCATGGTCCATATCACTATATACAGGAGATATATAACTTATACCAGCTGTGTATATATAATTATATACAGTATATACCAGGTTATACCAGCATGGTCCATATCACTATATACAGGAGATATATAACTTATACCAGCTGTGTATATATAATTATCTACAGTATATACCAGGTTATACCAGCATGGTCCATATCACTATATACAGAAGATATATAACTTATACCAGCTGTGTATATATAATTATCTACAGTATATACCAGGTTATACCAGCATGGTCCATATCACTATATACAGGAGATATATAACTTATACCAGCTGTGTATATATAATTATCTACAGTATATACCAGGTTATACCAGCATGGTCCATATCACTATATACAGGAGATATATAACTTATACCAGCTGTACATATATAATTATATACAGTATTTACCAGCATGGTCCATATCACTATATAGAGGAGATATATAACTTATACCAGCTGTACATATATAATTATACACAGTATATACCAGGTTATACCAGCATGGTCCATATCACTATATACAGGAGATATATAACTTATACCAGCTGTACATATATATTATATACAGTATATACCCAGGTTATACCAGCATGGTCCATATCACTATACACAGGAGATATATAACTTATACCAGCTGTACATATATAATTATATACAGTATATACCAGGTTATACCAGCATGGTCCATATCACTATATACAGGAGATATATAACTTATACCAGCTGTGTATATATAATTATCTACAGTATATACCAGGTTATACCAGCATGGTCCATATCACTATATACAGGAGATATATAACTTATACCAGCTGTACATATATAATTATATACAGTATTTACCAGCATGGTCCATATCACTATATACAGGAGATATATAACTTATACCAGCTGTACATATATATTATATACAGTATATACCAGGTTATACCAGCATGGTCCATATCACTATATACAGGAGATATATAACTTATACCAGCTGTACATATATAATTATATACAGTATATACCAGGTTATACCAGCATGGTCCATATCACTATATACAGGAGATATATAACTTATACCAGCTGTGCATATATATTATATACAGTATATACCAGGTTATACCAGCATGGTCCATATCACTATATACAGGAGATATATAACTTATACCAGCTGTACATATATAATTATATACAGTATATACCCAGGTTATACCAGTATGGTCCATATCACTATATACAGAAGATATATAACTTATACCAGCTGTACATATATATTATATACAGTATATACCAGGTTATACCAGCTTGGTCCATATCACTATATACAGGAGATATATAACTTATACCAGCTGTACATATATATAATATACAGTATATACCAGGTTATACCAGCATGGTCCATATCACTATATACAGGAGATATATAACTTATACCAGCTGTACATATACATTATATACAGTATATACCCAGGTTATACCAGCATGGTCCATATCACTATATACAGGAGATATATAACTTATACCAGCTGTACATATATAATTATATACAGTATATACCAGGTTATACCAGTATGGTCCATATCACTATATACAGGAGATATATAACTTATACCAGCTGTACATATATATTATATACAGTATATACCAGGTTATACCAGCATGGTCCATATCACTATATACAGGAGATATATAACTTATACCAGCTGTACATATATAATTATATACAGTATATACCAGGTTATACCAGTATGGTCCATATCACTATATACAGGAGATATATAACTTATACCAGCTGTACATATATATTATATACAGTATATACCAGGTTATACCAGCATGGTCCATATCACTATATACAGGAGATATATGACTTATACCAGCTGTACATATATATTATATACAGTATATACCCAGGTTATACCAGCATGGTCCATATCACTATATACAGGAGATATATAACTTATACCAGCTGTACATATATATTATATACAGTATATACCAGGTTATACCAGCATGGTCCATATCACTATGTACAGGAGATATATAACTCATACCAGCTGTACATATATATTATATACCCAGGTTATACCAGCATGGTTCATATCACTATATACAGGAGATATATAACTTATACCAGCTGTACATATATATTATATACAGTATATACCAGGATATACCAGCATGGTCCATATCACTATGTACAGGAGATATATAACTTATACCAGCTGTACATATATATTATATACAGTATATACCCAGGTTATACCAGCATGGTCCATATCACTATATACAGGAGATATATAACTTATACCAGCTGTACATATATATTATATACAGTATATACCCAGGTTATACCAGCATGGTCCATATCACTATATACAGGAGATATATAACTTATACCAGCTGTACATATATATTATATACAGTATATACCCAGGTTATACCAGCATGGTCCATATCACTATATACAGGAGATATATAACTTATACCAGCTGTGCATATATATTATATACAGTATATACCAGGTTATACCAGCATGGTCCATATCACTATGTACAGGAGATATATAACTCATACCAGCTGTACATATATATTATATACCCAGGTTATACCAGCATGGTTCATATCACTATATACAGGAGATATATAACTTATACCAGCTGTACATATATATTATATACAGTATATACCAGGATATACCAGCATGGTCCATATCACTATGTACAGGAGATATATAACTTATACCAGCTGTACATATATATTATATACAGTATATACCCAGGTTATACCAGCATGGTCCATATCACTATATACAGGAGATATATAACTTATACCAGCTGTACATATATATTATATACAGTATATACCCAGGTTATACCAGCATGGTCCATATCACTATATACAGGAGATATATAACTTATACCAGCTGTACATATATATTATATACAGTATATACCCAGGTTATACCAGCATGGTCAATATCACTATATACAGGAGATATATAACTTATACCAGCTGTGCATATATATTATATACAGTATATACCAGGTTATACCAGCATGGTCCATATCACTATATACAGGAGATATATAACTTATACCAGCTGTACATATATATTATATACAGTATATACCCAGGTTATACCAGCATGGTCCATATCACTATATACAGGAGATATATAACTTATACCAGCTGTACATATATATTATATACAGTATATACCCAGGTTATACCAGCATGGTCAATATCACTATATACAGGAGATATATAACTTATACCAGCTGTGCATATATATTATATACAGTATATACCAGGTTATACCAGCATGGTCAATATCACTATATACAGGAGATATATAACTTATACCAGCTGTACATATACATTATATACAGTATATACCCAGGTTATACCAGCATGGTCCATATCACTATATACAGGAGATATATAACTTATACCAGCTGTACATATATATTATATACAGTATATACCCATGTGATACCAGCATGGTCCATATCACTATATATACAGTATATACAGGTTATATCCGCTGTATTTAGGTTATTTTCTCACCTCCATATATCGTTCAGCTCTGTCGGCACCAGTTCTTCATTTTCATTCTCCACTGTAGCGAACCCCCCGATGGCGTACAATGTTCCGTCCATGCTGACAAGGCTGAGCGAGCTGCGTTCTTGTGGGAACTCTGTAAAATCTTCCCATCTGCAAAATAAGAAATTATTGAGATTCACGTATTTTCTTTCAGTGGCAAACAAGTTGTGGATTTATGGCCAATAAAATGCTGTCATGTTCAGGCTGCCTGAACGCAGCAATAAGGAATTGTACAGGCTAAATGCCTGAGGCTGCACTACTGAGCCCTGGTGGGGATTCTAATCACCATCTGCATTAATATCTACATGGTCTCTGCCTTGAATAGCGTCAGGGATGTGTGAACATTAAAGGGGTACTCCGCCCCTAGACATCTTATCCCCTATCCAAAGGGGGGTCTGATCGCGAGGGTCCCCACGATCTCATCTGCGGCACCTCAGACATCCGGTGCACGTGTCTGTGTCCGTGTCAGGGGGCGGAGTACCACTTTAAGGTTAAAGGTGATTTGGATCCATACAGGTTCTCAATGACAACCGTGATCCTGACAGAAAGCAGAAGACATGATGAGGCAGATTTATCAGAACCTGTGTAAAGAAAGAGCGGTGCAGTTGCCCATAGCAACCAATCAGATTGCTTCTTTTATTTTTCACAGGCCTCTTTAAAAAAAATAAAGAAGCAATCTGATTTGTTGCTATGGGCGACTGCACCGCTATTTCTTTACACAGGTTCTGATAAATCTCCCCTGATGTTATTAGAAGCCCTCAGTAGTGCAGCCTCAGGATTTGGGCCTGTAACCTGAAGTGACTGTATTTCAGTCTAGAAGTAATCTGTCCTGACTTGTTTTTCATATTTCTTTATTTCTATATGTCAGCATTGGTGGAGAATCAGAAGTGTGAATGGGAGTGCGGAATCACATAGAAGTCTATGGGCTTTAATTTGAGGCGGAATTCCGCAAGCGTAAATTCTGCCATGTGAATAGACGAGTGGATTTACAGCGTATTTTACGCTGCGGATCTGCTGCTGAAGGACCTCTGTATGCTGCCTTTACATGTGCCTGCTCGGAGCGGTAATACGCCGCTATGTGCAGACACACTGAAGCGATGCGCGAGTCGCTGCGCATGCGCGATGTACTCGCACACATCACGGCCGCTCCCCTCTGCTCTATGAGCTAGGCCGAGAGCTGCTGCGATGTGTAAGTATACTGCGCATGGCGACTCGCACATCACAGTGTGTCTGCTCGTAGCGGCTCCGCTCCGAGCAGGCGCATGTAAAGGCAGCATACAGAGGTCCTTCAGCGGCGGATCCGCAGCGAAATACGCGTTAAAAATCCGCTCGTCTGAACGTACCCTTCATGTCAGAATCCCTGGTGGTCTAGGGCAGTAAGAAGCAGGGGCGGACTGACAACACTCAGGGCCCCCCTGGACCAAATAAAGCAAGGCCCCCCGGCAAGACTCCACCCCTGGCCACACCTCTGCCCCGCCCCTATTCCCACCCAGTATGTATATGAATATTTGCCATAGAAAGGAATAGGGGGTGCAGTGTGCTTGAGGCTATGGGGTACTTTGAGGGATGGCAATGCCAATCACCTCAACTACACAAAACGCTTAAAAACACTGAACTATCCTCCTCCTTTTTATGCCAACTTGGGATTTCTGTCTGTGATACCCAGTCCAACTTGGCTCCAGCCTCCACTCACCTTTAAAGGGGTACTCCGGTGGCAAACTTTTTTTTTTTTTTTAAATCAACTGGTGCCAGAAAGTTAAAGGGGTATTCCAGGCCAAAACTTTTTTACATATATCAACTGGCTCCGGAAAGTTAAGCAGATTTGTAAATTACTTCTATTAAAAAATCTTAATCCTTCCAATAGTTATTAGCTTCTGAAGTTGAGTTGCTGTTTTCTGTCTAACTGCTTTCTGATGACTCACGTCCTGGGAGCTGTGCAGTTCCTATGGGGATATTTTCCCATCATGCACAGCTCCCGGGACGTGACATCATCATTGAGCAGTTAGACAGAAAACTTCAGAAGCTAATAACTATTGGAAGGATTAAGATTTTTTAATAGAAGTAATTTACAAATCTGTTTAGCTTTCCAGAGCCAGTTGATATATAAAAAATTTTTTTTGCCTGGAATAACCCTTTAAACAGATTTGTAAATTACTTCTATTAAAAATTATTAATCCTTCCAGTACTTATTAGCGGACAGAGATGTCAGAAGAGAGCACTGTGGTCGTGACAGAAAAGACATCCAAAAAGAAAAGTATTTCCTCTGTAGTACACAGCCGCTAAGAAGTACTGGAAGGATTAAGAATTTTTAATAGAAGTCATTTACAAATCTGTTTTGGCACCATTTTTTTGCACCCTGCTTGGGAGAGGCCTCTTAGATTTATTACAGAAATAGCACAGCAGCACAGAGTATGTCTGGAGGGAACTGTAGTGAGGCAGACTGTCTGATTACAGTTCCTGCCAGAAATACTCTGTGCTGCTGGGAAGCCTTCTCCATCTTCTACCTGCCTTTCTCCGCCCCCTACATGATGGTACAGTCTGAGATATAAGTTATATTTCACATATAAGGCTGGGTTCACACTACGATTTGAACTACGGTTCCCTTATACGGCTGTGAGGAGGGGTGGGCGGGGCTTAATCGCGGCGCCCGCACTCAGCTGTATTCGGGAACCGTAGTTAATGTATGTCTATGAGCCGACCGGAGTGAATCGCAGCCTCCGGTCGGCTGCTTTTTCGGCCGTATGCGGTTTCCCGACCACAGGCAAAAACGTGGTCAACCACGGTCAACCAAGAAAAAGTGCAGGAACTCAGTTCCCATGCGTTCCTGCAGAACTTGAGCCCTGCTTATAAGTCAGACTGTGCCATCATGTAGGGAGCGGTGAAAGGGAAGTAGAAGATACATGCAACTATACAATTCATAAACCCACCCACCCACCAGGCCAGGCCATGCAGATGCCGACTGAGAAAGCCGGCAGAAAGATCAGGGCACTTCTTCAGCAGGATTCTGTATACCGAGGACAAGTAGGGCTCTGTACACTGAGCACAAGCAGGGTTCTGTATAACGAGGACAAGCAGGGCTCTGTACACTGAGGACAAGCAGGGTTCTGTATACCGAGGACAAGCAGGGCTCTGTACACTGAGGACAAGCGGGGCTCTGTACACTGAGGACAAGCGGGGCTCTGTAAACTGAAGACATGTAGGGCTCTGTACACTGAGGACAAGCAGGGCTCTGTACACTGAGGACAAGCAGGGCTCTGTACACTGAGGACAAGCAGGGCTCCGTACACTGAGGACAAGCAGGGCTCTGTACACTGAGGACAAGCAGGGCTCTGTACACTGAGGACAAGCAGGGCTCCGTACACTGAGGACAAGCAGGGCTCTGTACACTGAGGACAAGCGGGGCTCTGTACACTGAGGACAAGCGGGGCTCTGTACACTGAGGACAAGCGGGGCTCTGTACACTGAAGACAAGCCGGGCTCCGTACACTGAGGACAAGTGCGCCGGGTGCACAGGTCTTCGGCGGCAGTAGTGAACTCCGGCGCTGCCGCGCTTAGACGTAGCTCCTCTCCCAGGCAGCCACTGCAGTACTCTTAAAGGGCCACCGCTACAGTGGCTGTCTGGGAGCAGAATAACGGTAACAGCTCTGGCTCTGACGTCAGAGCCGCACAGACCTAGAAGCCGTGGTGGGCCCTTTCCCCGTGCCGGGCCTGGCTATTTAAAAAAAAAAATAAAAACATTTTTGTAAAGATTTTATATGAGAGGTGGTGGACGGCGGGCCCTTTTCCAGGCTGGGCCTTTGGACAACGTCCGAATGGACCAGCCGGTCAGTCAGCCCCTGGTAAGGAGTCAATAGCAGCATCACAATGGTCAATAGAAGCATCCCTGGCAGTCTAGGCCAATAACAAGTCAGGTTTCATCTGGGGAGGTCTTTACCACCTATTGTTTTTGCTATTGACTCTGTGGTGTCAGCAGGGTGCAATGCATGGCAGCTGTTTATTACCCTAGGGGCAGATGTTATTAACCCCTTCTTGTTGTGACGCCAGGGTGTGGTTTAGCCTTAACCACCCAAAGGTAATACCGCTGGTCCTGGGCTAGGCACGGGGCAATGAAGACACCGATGCCAAAATACGGACAACGGCAGCTTTACTGAGGATAGACAAGGAGATGACCAGTGACACAGGGGGACCTCACAGGCTTGCTGGGACTTGCAGTATGTAGAGACACTTTAGTGCAGGGCACGGTGACTATATAGAAGACTTGACTTTACTGACTTGACAATTGGCATGAAGATGACTTTACGCTGACTTTAGGCTTGAGGCCTCCAATGCTCCGGACACAGATACTGAGACGACTGCACTGGACCTCACCAGGAATTGCAATGAGCGAAGAGAGAGATTGCAGCCCCTCCCCTGGTTATATAGGGGGGCTGTGCTAGGAGCCCATAGGTCACTTGGGGGGTCACCTGGTCACTAGTGCCTCCTGAGTAACAATCACATGGTAACCGCTATTAAAGAAACAGTACATAGGGGATAACACATAAAGGTGGCCCTGGGGACATGGAGAGACTCTGCCTGACAGGGCAGGAGAAGTACTGGGCCACACCATCCCGTACTGGGCCACCACAACTCCTTTCTACCCTGGACCACCTGGGATTCTGCTATTGACTCCTTACCGCCCTAGACCTCAGTGATTCTTCTATTAACTCCTTACTGCCCTATACCACCAGGAATGCAGTTATTGGCTATTTTCTTCCATAGATCACATGGAAGCTGCTTTTAACTCTTTACTACCTCAGACTACCAGGGATGCTAATGTTAACTTCTTACTGTCCCAGACCACCAGGGATGCTACTATTGACTCTTTACAACCCTAAACTACCAAGAATGCTACTATTGACCCTTTACTGCCCTAGACCACCAGAGATGCCTAACTGACATTACTACCATAGGGCCATAGACCACTAGGGAGTCTGACACTGACTTCTAACTCCCCTAGACCACCAGTATACAAATATTAATGTCTTCCTTGCTCTATACCCCCATTAATGTTGGCATTATTCCCATCACTGCTCTATGTCACTAGGTATTATATTTGTTACCCATTTAGTCCCCTAGATTTTAATTTTTTCGGTAGAGAGATTTATGAAAACCCGTCCAGAGGAAAAGTTGCCCAGTTGCCCATAGCAACCAATCAGATCGCTGCTTTCATTTTCAGAGGCCCTTTCAAAAATCAAAGAAGTGATCTGATTGGTTGCTATGGGCAACTCAGCAACTTTTCCTCTGGACAGGTTTTGATAAATCTCCCCCTATGTTCTGTTGGTGAAGGTGTCATGGCCGACTGCTGGGTCTGTATGTTACTCACTTGTTAGTCTTGGTGTCATAGACCTCCATGGTGCTGGTCAGGCCGGTGTCCGTCACTCCGGCTGCAATATAGATTTTCCCATTGTGGAGTGTGGCCCCAAAAAGTGAGCGGGCCGTCTTCATAGGGGCCAAATCCTTCCACTCAAACTTCTTGGGGTTGTAAACGCACAAACGGTTCAGGCATTTTCTACAGAAAGAAATAAAAACTGTGTAAAAATCCCCCAAAAATAAGTCGGGCGGTTAAGGAGGTCAAGGTGGAGGTTAAAGGGGTACTCCGGTGGAAAACATTATTATTATTTTTTTTTTAAATCAACTGGTGCCAGAAAGTTAAACAGATTTGTAAATTACTTCTATTAAAAAATCTTTATCCTTCCAGTACTTATTAGCAGTTATATTTCCTACAGAGGAAATTCTTTTCTTTTTGAATTTCTTTTTTTGTCTTGTCCACAGTGCTCTCTGCTGACACCTGATGCCCGTATCAGGAACTGTCCAGAGCAGGCGAAAATCCCCATAGCAAACCTATGCTGCTCTGGACAGTTCCTGACACGGACAAGGGGTGTCAGCAGAGAGCACTGTGGACAAGAGAAAAAAGAAACTCAAAAAAGAATAGAACTTCCTCTGTAGCATACAGCTGCTAATAAGTACTGGAAGGGTAAAGATTTTTTAATATAAGTAATTTACAAATCTGTTTAACTTTCTGGCACCAGTTGATTTAAAAAAAAAAAAAAGTTTTCCTCTGGAGTACCCCTTTAAGCATCCAAAACAAAAAACAAAAATGACATACAGATTCCATGTACACCAAAGAGAGAATACTATTATTGCCTGCACTAGGAACAATACAGTAAGGGTCTATTCACATGGCGGAATTTCCGCATACGGAATTCCGCCTCAAATTCAAGCCCATAGACTTCTATGGGATTCCGCACTCCCATTCACACTTCTGAATTTCCGCAAGCGGAAATTCAGAAGTGTGAATGGGAGTGCAGAATCCCATAGAAGTCTATGGGCTTTAATTTAAGGCGGAATTCCGCAAGCAGAAATTCTGCAGTGTGTATAGACCCTAAGGCTATGAACACACGGAATACGCATGCAGATTCCGCTTCAAATTAAAGTCCAATAGACTTCAATAGGATCCCGCACTACCATTCACACTTCAGAATTTCCGCGTGTAGATTTCACATGGAATCCGCACAAGCCAGAAACCACCCAAATGAATGTGGACGAGGAACTGGCATGGAAATTTCTGACATGTGAACATGGCCTGAGGCCATGTTCACACGTCGGAATTTCCATGTCTGATTCCGTATTGGAATCCGGCACAGAGATTCCTCTGCAGCAGAGTCCCATTGAATTCAATGGGATTCTGCTGCACTGTGCACATGGTGGAATTTCCGTGCCAGATGTTTCCTGCGCAGAAATTCCATTTTCCGTCTCCACACAAAGAATGAACACGTTCATTCTTTTGTACGGAGACTGCACAGAATGCATAGCCATCTATGAGACGGTGCATTTCCGTGCGGTCCTAGAGCAGGCAGATTATTCCGGCGTCCCACAGTGTCCGGATGTCCACACGGTGATTCTCCATGCCGACATTCGGGTGTGTGAACATAGCCTAACAGCTAGGCCTGTACTGCTCTCTTAAAGGGGATATCCAGGAAAAAATGTTTTTATATATATATACCAACTGGCTCCAGAAAGTTAAACAGATTTGTAAATCACTTCTATTAAAAAAATCTTAATCCTTTCAGTACTAATGAGCTGCTGAAGTTGAGTTGTTCTTTTCTGTCTATGTGCTCTCTGATGACACCTGTCTCTGGAACTGCCCAGTTTAGAAGCAAATCCCCATAGCAAACCTCTTCTACTCTGTGCAGTTCCCGAGACAAGCAGAGATGTCAGCAGAGAGCACTGTTGCCAGACAGATAAGAACAACTCAACTTCAGCAGCTGATAATTATTGGAAAGATTAAGATTTTTTAATAGAAGTAATTTACAAATCTGTTTAACTTTCTGGAGTCAGTTGATTTAAAAAACAATAAAGTTTTTTTCCCTGGAATACCCCTTTAAGATGCTTAAAGGGGAGAAAAAAGAATTGTATTCAATCAGCTGGTGGCAGAAAGTTAAACAGATTTGTAAATTACTTCTATTACAAAATATCTTAATCCTTCCAGTACTTAGCTGCTGTATGCTCCACAGGAAGTTTTGTGGTCTTTTCCAGTCTATGCTCTGTCCATGTACACCTCTGTCCATGTCAGGAACTGTCCAGAGTAGGAGGAAATCCCCATAGCAAACCTCTCCAACTCTGGACAGTTCCTGACACGGACAGAGGTGGCAGTAAAGAGCACTGTGGTCAGACTGGAAAGAACTACACAACTTCCTGTGGAGCATACAGCAGCTGATAAGTACTGGAAGGATTAAGATTTTTATATAGAAGTAAATTACAAATCTGTATACTTTCTGGCACCAGTTGATCTGAAATTTTATTTTTACCAGAGTACCTCTTTAAAATAGAACTTATACAGCCCCACATAACATATATATGTATATATTTATATTTATTTATTATATCATACTCACTTGTCGGCGCCTTTCCCTCCAATGACATAAACCAGGTTTTCATGTGAAACCACAGCGTGGCCGTACACTTGGTAGGGTAATGGGTCAGACTCCCCCCATTTAAATGACCTGGCAATAAGAAAAGCAAAAGACAGTAAGGAGCAGTCAGGAGAATGTATACTGTAAGTTTCAACTGGCATGCAGTTCTTAATTTTCACCAGTAGATGTCGCTTTGTCAAAGTCCCCAGTGAGCAGCCCCAACTATGGACAATGTAGTCTTTATGTCTCACAGTGTATGCCTGAGTGCTGCATATTTCTCCTGGTATAAGGTGAGATAACTTACGGTCGGTCATAACACAAAACCGAATCCAGTGACTGTTCTCCTTCCTTCAGCTCTTTCCCTCCAATCAGGTAGATGGAATTTTCAGACTCTCCAAGGCCAAAGAGACACCGAGCTGATGGGACTGGCGGCATTCCTAGCCAATCCGACTCCATGTGATCAAACTACAGGACCGAGACAAAACATAAAGTTATAAAACCCAATAACATGTACAGCAAAACTTTTATTACTATGTTCAAGAATAAAAAATAACTACTATAATACTTCTCCTATATACAGGAATATAACTACTATAATACTGCTCCTATATACAGGAATATAACTACTATAATACTGCTCCTATATACAAGAATATAACTACTATAATACTGCTCCTATATACAAGAATATAACTACTATAATACTGCCTCCTATATACAGGAATATAACTACTATAATACTGCTCCTATATACAAGAATATAACTACTATAATACTGCTCCTATATACAAGAATATAACTACTATAATACTGCTCCTATATACAAGAATATAACTACTATAATACTGCTCCTATATACAAGAATATAACTACTATAATACTGCTCCTATATACAAGAATATAACTACTATAATACTGCTCCTATATACAATAACATAACTACTATAATACTGCTCCTATATACAAGAATATAACCACTATAATACTGTCTCCTATATACAAGAATATAACTACTATAATACTGCTCCTATATACAAGAATATAACTACTATAATACTGCCCCTATATACAAGAATATAACTACTATAATACTGCTCCTATATACAAGAATATAACTACTATAATACTGCCCCCTATATACAAGGATGTAACTAATATAATACTGCTCCTATATATAGGAATATAACTACTATAATACTGCTCCTATATACAAGAATATAACTACTATAATATTGCTCCTATATACAAGAATATAATTACTATAATACTGCCTCCTATATACAATAATATAACTACTATAATACTGCCCCTATATACAAGAATATAACTACTATAATACTGCCTCCTATATACAAGAATATAACTACTATAATACTGCTCCTATATACAAGAATATAACTACTATATTACTGCTCCTATATACAAGAATATAACTACTATAATACTGCCTCCTATATGCAAGAATATAACTACTATAATACTGCTCCTATATACAAGAATATAACTACTATAATACTGCTCCTATATACAAGAATATAACTACTATAACACTGCTCCTATATACAAGAATATAACTACTATAATACTGCTCCTATATACAAGAATATAATTACTATAATTCTGCTCCTATATACAAGAATATAACTACTATAATACTGCCTCATATATACAAGAATATAACTACTATAATACTGCTCCTATATACAAGAATATAACTACTATAATACTGCTCCTATATACAAGAATATAACTACTACAATACTGCTCCTATATACAAGAATATAATTACTATAATACTGCTCCTATATACAAGAATATAACTACTATAATACTGCCTCCTATATACAAGAATATAACTACTATAATACTGCCCCCTATATACAAGAATATAACTACTATAATACTGCTCCTATATACAAGAATATAACTACTATAATACTGCTCCTATATACTAGAATATAACTACTATAACACTGCCCCTATATACAAGAATATAACTACTATAATACTGCCTCCTATATACAAGAATATAACTACTATAATACTGCTCCTATATACAAGAATATAACTACTATAACACTGCCCCTATATACAAGAATATAACTACTATAATACTGCCTCCTATATACAAGAATATAACTACTATAATACTGCCTCCTATATACAAGAATATAACTACTGTAATACTGCTCCTATATACAAGAATATATCTACTATAATACTGCCTCCTATATACAAGAATATAACTACTATAATACTGCTCCTATATACAAGAAGATAACTACTATAATACTGCTCCTATATACAAGAATATAACTACTATAATACTGCTCCTATATACAAGAATATAACTACTATAATACTGCTCCTATATACAAGAAGATAACTACTATAATACTGCTCCTATATACAAGAATATAACTACTATAATACTGCTCCTATATACAAGAATATAACTACTATAATACTGCTCCTATATACAAGAATATAACCACAAACTCTATGGCAAATCCCAAAGAAAAATATTTGTGGGACAAAATAAAAAAAAATAATAATTTTTAGGGCTTCCGTTTCTACGCAGTGCACTTTTCCGTAAAAATGACATTTTATATTTATTCTTTACATCCATACGATTACAAGGATACCCAATTTATGTAGGTTTTATTTTATGACTTAAAAAAGTTATAACTACATGCACCAATAACTTCTGAATATAACTTTTTTATTTTTCCGTATACGGAAGATGTATGAGGGCTCATTTTTTGCGCCGTGATCTGTAGTTTTTATCAGTGCCTTTTTTTATGGGACTTTTTGATTGCTTTTAGTTTCTTAAAGGTATACAAAATGACCAAAAATACACAATTTTGTACTTTGGAATTTTTTTTTTTTTACATGTACGCCATTGACCATGCGGTTTAATTAACATAATATTTTTATAGTTCGGACATTTACACACGTGGTGATACCACATATGTATATTTTATTGTGTCTCTTCCTATAACCATCAATAAGCTTCTTACACCTCTCAGCCGGAATGTTGGACCACTCTTCCTTTACAAACTGCTCCAGGTCTCTTATTGGACGGCGCCTTTTCCCAACAGTAATTATAAGATCTCTCCACAGGTGATCAATGGGATTAGATCTGGACTCATTGCTGACACTTCAGAACTCTCCAGCGCTTTGTTGTCATCCATTTCTGGGGGCTTTTTGACGTATGTTT
Organism: Hyla sarda; assembly: GCF_029499605.1. Taxonomy (NCBI): domain Eukaryota; kingdom Metazoa; phylum Chordata; class Amphibia; order Anura; family Hylidae; genus Hyla; species Hyla sarda. The sequence goes on from NC_079193.1 coordinate 11,226,897, forward strand.
GGGGTCATTGTCCTGCTGGAAGACCCAAGATCTCGGACACAAACCCAGCTTTCTGACACTGGGCTGTACAGTGCGACCCAAAATCCATTGGTAATCCTCAGATTTCATGATGTCTTGTACACATTCAAGGCCCCCAGTGCCAGAGGCAGCAAAACAACCCAAAACATCACTGACCTCCCCCATATATCACTGTAGGTACTGTGCTTTTTTCTTTGTAGCCCTCATTCCGTTTTCGGTAAACAGTAGAATGATTTGCTTTACCAAAAATCTCTATCTTGGTCTCATCTGTCCACAAGACGTTTTCCCAGAAGGGTTTTGGTTACTCAAGTTCATTTTGACAAAATGTAGTCTTGGTTTTTTATGTCTCTGTGTCAGCAGTGGGGTCCTCCTGGGTCTCCTCCATAGTGGGTTCCTCCTGGGTCTCCTCCATAGCGGGGTCCTCCTGGGTCTCCTCCATAGTGGGGTCCTCCTGGGTCTCCTCCATAGTGGGGTCCTCCTGGGTCTCCTCCATAGTGGGGTCCTCCTGGGTCTCCTCCATAGTGGGGTCCTCCTGGGTCTCCTCCATAGTGGGGTCCTCCTGGGTCTCCTCCATAGTGGGGTCCTCCTGGGTCTCCTCCATAGTGGGGTCCTCCTGGGTCTCCTCCATAGTGGGGTCCTCCTGGGTCTCCTCCATAGTGGGGTCCTCCTGGGTCTCCTCCATAGCGGGGTCCTCCTGGGTCTCCTCCATAGTGGGGTCCTCCTGGGTCTCCTCCATAGTGGGGTCCTCCTGGGTCTCCTCCATAGTGGGGTCCTCCTGGGTCTCCTCCATAGTGGGGTCCTCCTGGGTCTCCTCCATAGTGGGGTCCTCCTGGGTCTCCTCCATAGTGGGGTCCTCCTGGGTCTCCTCCATAGTGGGGTCCTCCTGGGTCTCCTCCATAGCGGGGTCCTCCTGGGTCTCCTCCATAGTGGGGTCTTCCTGGGTCTCCTCCATAGTGGGGTCCTCCTGGGTCTCCTCCATAGTGGGGTCCTCCTGGGTCTCCTCCATAGTGGGGTCCTCCTGGGTCTCCTCCATAGTGGGGTCCTCCTGGGTCTCCTCCATAGCGTTTCATTTCATATAAATGTCTTTGGATAGTTCGCGCTGACACTGATGCTCCCTGAGCCTACAGGACAGCTTGAATATCTTGAACTAGCTTGAACTTGTTTGGGGCTGCTTATCCACCCTCCGGACTATCCAGGCCGGAAGAAGTGCATCTGCACGAAACCTACAGGTTTGTAGCCTCTGAACTTCCCGCACCATCCCGGTGATCCATGGCGGTCCTACTACACTGATCCATTTCACAGCGGTGAGTTGCAGGACTTCTCTCCTTTTTTATGGTTACTTTTCTATGTCTACATTTTCCTAGCACCACCGCTATATTCAGCACTACTTTTTGAACCGACGTCCACCATGGGACTATGCATGTGTTCGTCACATTGATTTAAAGGGGTACTCCCATGCCCCAGCATTCTGACCATCCGCTTGTCACAATGTCGCAATGTCACGGGCACCCCCCCTCCATTGATGTTTATGGGAGGGCGCGTGATGACGTCATGAGGGGGCATAGCCGAGACATGGCGACAGTGGCCGCTGCTCCAAGCCTCCTGAACCGGATGGAGTACCCCTTTAAGTGATTTGGTTTGGTTCCTGCCATGTTTTAGCAGGCTGCCTTCTCCTGGTGACTCTGGGGTGGTGCAGGTATTAGTCGGGGTTTCTCCTTTAGTATCTCCAGTAGATTTGCAGATATCCTGATTATTGCACTGGCACAGATCTGCCTCGTAGTTAACCCTTTCATCTTGTAGAGCAGTGATGTAGCAGCTTCCTGTGTTATGTGAGGTCCCCATCTCTGGCCTACATCTCATGAGGTTGCACTATGTCTTGGTCACCCGTGCCTTCACTCTCCCTGCAGAAAACATGAATGGGTCCTTTAAAAGCAACGAGGGGCGGCATCCAGGATCAGGGCAGTGAGCCAACATCCTGCTGCCAGTCCCAAATATCTGCTGACTAAGCATTTACTAATAGCAACCAGTCACCTATAATACAAGAGCTGGAATTAAAGCCCTAAACATCCGAAACGCAACCCCCAGTCCAATCTCCAGGAGGAACAATGCAATATCTGAAATACATATGACTATATACAGTATATATAATGTATACCAGCTGTACAGATACATTATATACAGTATATACCCAGGTTATACCAGCATGGTCCATATCACTATATACAGGAGATATATAACTTATACCAGCTGTGCATATATATTATATACAGTATATACCAGGTTATACCAGCATGGTCCATATCACTATATACAGGAGATATATAACTTATACCAGCTGTGCATATATATTATATACAGTATATACCAGGTTATACCAGCATGGTCCATATCACTATATACAGGAGATATATAACTTATACCAGCTGTACATATATAATTATATACAGTATATACCAGGTTATACCAGCATGGTCCATATCACTATATACAGGAGATATATAACTTATACCAGCTGTACATATATATTATATACAGTATATACCCAGGATATACCAGCATGGCCCATATCACTATATACAGGAGATACATATCACTATACACAGTATATAACTTATACCAGCTGTACATATATAATTATATACAGTATATACCCAGGTTATACCAGCATGGTCCATATCACTATATACAGGAGATATATAACTTATACCAGCTGTACATATATATTATATACAGTATATACCAGGTTATACCAGCATGGTCCATATCACTATATACAGGAGATATATAACTTATACCAGCTGTACATATATAATTATATACAGTATATACCCAGGTTATACCAACATGGTCCATATCACTATATACAGGAGATATATAACTTATACCAGCTGTACATATATAATTATATACAGTATATACCAGCATGGTCCATATCACTATATACAGGAGATATATAACTTATACCAGCTGTGCATATATATTATATACAGTATATACCAGGTTATACCAGCATGGTCCATATCACTATATACAGGAGATATATAACTTATACCAGCTGTGCATATATATTATATACAGTATATACCAGGTTATACCAGCATGGTCCATATCACTATATACAGGAGATATATAACTTATACCAGCTGTACATATATAATTATATACAGTATATACCAGGTTATACCAGCATGGTCCATATCACTATATACAGGAGATATATAACTTATACCAGCTGTACATATATATTATATACAGTATATACCCAGGATATACCAGCATGGCCCATATCACTATATACAGGAGATACATATCACTATACACAGTATATAACTTATACCAGCTGTACATATATAATTATATACAGTATATACCCAGGTTATACCAGCATGGTCCATATCACTATATACAGGAGATATATAACTTATACCAGCTGTACATATATATTATATACAGTATATACCAGGTTATACCAGCAGGGTCCATATCACTATATACAGGAGATATATAACTTATACCAGCTGTACATATATAATTATATACAGTATATACCCAGGTTATACCAACATGGTCCATATCACTATATAGAGGAGATATATAACTTATACCAGCTGTACATATATAATTATATACAGTATATACCAGCATGGTCCATATCACTATATACAGGAGATATATAACTTATACCAGCTGTGCATATATATTATATACAGTATATACCAGGTTATACCAGCATGGTCCATATCACTATATACAGGAGATATATAACTTATACCAGCTGTACATATATAATTATATACAGTATATACCAGGTTATACCAGCATGGTCCATATCACTATATACAGGAGATATATAACTTATACCAGCTGTACATATATATTATATACAGTATATACCCAGGATATACCAGCATGGCCCATATCACTATATACAGGAGATACATATCACTATACACAGTATATAACTTATACCAGCTGTACATATATAATTATATACAGTATATACCCAGGTTATACCAGCATGGTCCATATCACTATATACAGGAGATATATAACTTATACCAGCTGTACATATATATTATATACAGTATATACCAGGTTATACCAGCATGGTCCATATCACTATATACAGGAGATATATAACTTATACCAGCTGTACATATATAATTATATACAGTATATACCCAGGTTATACCAACATGGTCCATATCACTATATACAGGAGATATATAACTTATACCAGCTGTACATATATAATTATATACAGTAAATACCAGCATGGTCCATATCACTATATACAGGAGATATATAACTTATACCAGCTGTGCATATATATTATATACAGTATATACCAGGTTATACCAGCATGGTCCATATCACTATATACAGGAGATATATAACTTATACCAGCTGTGCATATATATTATATACAGTATATACCAGGTTATACCAGCATGGTCCATATCACTATATACAGGAGATATATAACTTATACCAGCTGTACATATATAATTATATACAGTATATACCAGGTTATACCAGCATGGTCCATATCACTATATACAGGAGATATATAACTTATACCAGCTGTACATATATATTATATACAGTATATACCCAGGATATACCAGCATGGCCCATATCACTATATACAGGAGATACATATCACTATACACAGTATATAACTTATACCAGCTGTACATATATAATTATATACAGTATATACCCAGGTTATACCAGCATGGTCCATATCACTATATACAGGAGATATATAACTTATACCAGCTGTACATATATATTATATACAGTATATACCAGGTTATACCAGCAGGGTCCATATCACTATATACAGGAGATATATAACTTATACCAGCTGTACATATATAATTATATACAGTATATACCCAGGTTATACCAACATGGTCCATATCACTATATAGAGGAGATATATAACTTATACCAGCTGTACATATATAATTATATACAGTATATACCAGGTTATACCAGCATGGTCCATATCACTATATACAGGAGATATATAACTTATACCAGCTGTACATATATAATTATATACAGTATATACCAGCATGGTCCATATCACTATATACAGGAGATACATATCACTATACACAGTATATAACTTATACCAGCTGTACATATATAATTATATACAGTATATACCCAGGTTATACCAGAATGGTCCATATCACTATATACAGGAGATATATAACTTGTACCAGCTGTACATATATAATTATATACAGTATATACCCAGGTTATACCAGTATGGTCCATATCACTATATACAGGAGATATATAACTTATACCAGCTGTACATATATATTATATACAGTATATACCCAGGTTATACCAGCATGGTCCATATCACTATATACAGGAGATGTATAACTTATACCAGCTGTACATATATAATTATATACAGTATATACCAGGTTATACCAGCATGGTCCATATCACTATATACAGGAGATATATAACTTATACCAGCTGTACATATATATTATATACAGTATATACCAGGTTATACCAGCATGGTCCATATCACTATATACAGGAGATATATAACTTATACCAGCTGTACATATATATTATATACAGTATATACCAGGTTATACCAGCATGGTCCATATCACTAGGAGATATATAACTTATACCAGCTGTACATATATAATTATATACAGTATATACCAGGTTATACCAGCATGGTCCATATCACTATATACAGGAGATATATAACTTATACCAGCTGTACATATACATTATATACAGTATATACCAGGTTATACCAGCATGGTCCATATCACTATATACAGGAGATGTATAACTTATACCAGCTGTACATATATAATTATATACAGTATATACCCAGGTTATACCAGCATGGACCATATCACTATATACAAGAGATATATAACTTATTCCAGCTGTACATATATATATATATATATATATATATATATATATATATATATATATATTATATACAGTATATACCCAGGTTATACCAGCATGGTCCATATCACTATATACAGGAGATATAGTACGTATACCAGCTGTGCATATATATTATATACAGTATATACCCAGGTTATACCAGCATGGTCCATATCACTATATACAGGAGATATAGTACTTATACCAGCTGTGCATATATATTATATACAGTATATACCAGGTTATACCAGCATGGTCCATATCACTATATACAGGAGATATATAACTTATACCAGCTGTACATATATATAATATACAGTATATACCAGGTTATACCAGCATGGTCCATATCACTATATACAGGAGATATATAACTTATACCAGCTGTACATATATAATTATATACAGTATATACCCATATATTCTTCTATGTTTCTAGAGAATATTCCCCACATTATTATTCTAGCTCCTCTTAATACCTGTGGAAATTATCTTTTTAATCTCTACTTCTTGGTGGGAATAATCTTTATATCTAAGACAACTTAATGGCCTTACGCCATCTCTACAGCCATATTCTTCTCCAGAACATAGTGAGATGTATTAGTGCGGTTACCTGTAAGAAGTATGAGCTCAGGGGATCCTCTTTGCTCTCCTCATTGTAATAAAGTCCACCGGCCACAAAGATCTGGTTCTCCTTTGTAACCAAACTGATGTGATTTTTGGGGATCTGAGCTGAAAGAGAAGCAAAGAAGCACTCGTTGGCACTTGGATCGTAAGCAACTGCCCCGGTGTCACTTATCATAATGATCAGGTCCTTCAAGAACATTCCAAATCTCAATGTATCGTTCAGAATTCCGGGCAGGGCATCTTCATCTTCTTCTTCCTCAACATTTCCATTGACTACCTTCTCTCCATCTTTGTCTTGTTCTGATTTTTTGGTGGTTTTCCTTTTGACCACTGGTAGTTTGCCCACATGGGCCTCCTTGACCATTTGTAGCTTCTTCAATATTTCAGGACTAGATTTAACCAACTCGTGCTTCTCTACTTTGTCCTTGATGTAGTCCTCAGGTATAAGACGGAAGCGAATACTTTCAAAGACAACCGGCAGAGTCTTGACGCGGGTTTCTTTCTCCTTGGCCGCCCAGTCCATGACAACTTTAAAGACGTCCTCTTCCTTCTCAACGTTCAAGTTGTCGCTGGATATAATGGCAATGAGTTCATCAGGGGAGAGTTGGTGGAACTCCTCGTCTCTGGTGATCAGATTGAAACGATCGCATAGGAAATCCCTAGCGGAGACGGCCAGGCGAGGACAATCCAACATGAGACCCAACCGGAAGATTGCCAGGCAGTTACTAAGACACAGCTTCTTCTGGAGGAAAGAGACGCACACTGTGAATATGGAAGGGATCTGGAACATATTGGCCACAGAGAAGATATCCTGAACATTCTTCTCCGTAATCTCGATCTCAGAAGTGTAGATGTAATGAAGAATCTTCCCCATCACATCGGGATCTACGTCTTCAAGGTCAATTTCCTTTTTCCTACTCTCTTCTAAGTCTGAAAGGAACATGGCTCGGAAGTAAGGGCTGCAAGCTGCCAGGACCAGCCGGTGGCATGGAAATTCCTTTCCCTTTATCCTCAAGATGCAGTCTATGAACTTGTTGTTGTCCAGCATATCCTTGAGACCATCTTGAAGCAACGTTTGCTGGTAGAGTCTCTGCTCTTCAGTCTGTTGTACGGGAAGCGCCATTTTTTGGTATCAGTTCTTCTACTTTACCACAAGAACCCAGTCAGATGGGGCTTTTTTCTATTGTGAATAAGTCTCAGAAGACGAAGTCCCTCAGAACCTGAACCACCACCACCCAGTATTTGAGAGCCTTGCTATTACAGCTGACTTGGCTCCTCAGCTGCTCCATATATATATAGTAACAACATTACAAAGCTGTGGGATCCCAAATGTAACCTGATCAGCACCTTGACGTGACATATTGGATGAGTAGAGGGACAGCTGTCTGTGAGGGTCCGGGCTGAGACCATCCAAACGTGACTCATCGTGACCACTCCTAGTTCTTTCCATGGTGACGTGAATCATGGGGTTTTATCCACTTTGATGAATCGAAAGCTAAAAAAAACTCCATAAACTCAGTGATGTCCATGAAATGAAGTAATGTTTACTAATGACATCACAAGGTATGTGTATATCTATCTATAGAGACTATATATATATATATATATATATATATATATGTATATATATGTATATATATATACATACAGGCGTCCCCAAGATACAATACAATATGAATTGGTTCCAGGACAAACATTGTTGTTGAGACCATAATATTATGGAAAAAAGGATAAACTTTACAACATTTTGGGAAATCTCAACTATTGAGGCCTCCATTACATGCCGGAAGCCCCAGAGACTTCATATATTGTGTGTATAGAAACAGAACCGCACCACGACTGAGCCACAGAATGTATCTTTATTATTCAATTAAAGCCTTACATAGGATTATATAGGGTCATACAGTCATGGCCGTAAATGTTGGCACCCCTGAAATTTTCGAAATTAAGTATTTCTCACAGGAAAGGATTGCAGTAACACATGTTTTGCTATACACATGTTTATTCCCTTTGGGTGTATTGGAACTAAACCAAAAAAGGAGGAAAAAAAGCAAATTGGACATAATGTCACAAAACTCCAAAAATGGGCTGGACAAAATTATTGGCCCCTTAACTTAATATTTGGTTGCACACCCTTTGGAAAAAATAACTGAAATAAGTCACTTCCTATAACCATCATTAAGCTTCTTACACCTCTCAGCCGGAATGTTGGACCACTCTTCCTATAACCATCAATAAGCTTCTTACACCTCTCAGCCGGAATGTTGGACTCTTCCTTTACAAACTGCTCCAGGTCTCTTATTGGAAGGCGCCTTTTCCCAACAGTAATTTTAAGATCTCTCCACAGGTGATCAATGGGATTTAGATCTGGACTCATTGCTGACACTTCAGGACTCTCCAGTGCTTTGTTGCCATCCATTTCTGGCGGTTTTATGACGTATGTTTGGGGTCATTGTCCTGCTGGAAGACCCAAGATCTCGGACACAAACCCAGCTTTCTGACACTGGGCTGTACAGTGCGACCCAAAATCCATTGGTAATCCTCAGATTTCATGATGTCTTGTACACATTCAAGGCCCCCAGTGCCAGAGGCAGCAAAACAACCCAAAACATCACTGACCTCCCCCATATGTCACTGTAGGTACTGTGTTCTTTTCTTTGTAGGCCTCATTCCGTTTTCGGTAAACAGTAGAATGATGGGCTTTACCAAAAAGCTCTATCTTGGTCTCATCTGTCCACAAGATGTTTTCCCAGAAGGATTTTGGTTACTCAAGTTCATTTTGGCAAAATGTAGTCTTGCGTTTCATTTCATTTAAATGTCGACGGATAGTTCACACTTACACTGATGCTCCCTGAGCCTGCAGGACAGCTTGAATATCTTTGGAACTTGTTTGGGGCTGCTTATCCACCATCCGGACTATCCTGCATTGACATCAATTTTTCTCTTCCGTCCACGCCCAGGGAGATTAGCTACAGTGCCATGGGTTGCAAACTTCTTGAACAAAGGCAAATCTAGATCTGGACTTATGTTGCAGTTTCCCCTATGAGCACCAATAGGTTTGATAATCCCCCCCCCATCTTTAATCCGTCTGTTCTCCGCTCGGGGTAACATTGTCGTCTCTTTCCTGCGTGATGATCTCTGCTCCTCATATCCACCGGTGACTGTTAGTGGTGGCACACACACAGAGACACAATGCAAAGACTAAGTGAACTTCTCTCCTTTTTATCTGCTTTCAGGTGTGATATTGCCCACACCTGTTACTTGCCCCAGGTGAGTTTAAAAGAGCATCACATGCTTGAAACAATGTTATTTTTCCACAATTTTGAAAGGGTCCAATAATTTTGTCCAGACCACTTTTGGAGTTTAGTGACATTATGTCCAATTTGCTTTTTTCACTCCCTTTTTTTTTGTTTAGTTCCAATACACACAAAGGGAACAAACATGTGTATAGCAAAACCTGTGTTACTGCAATCCTTTCCTGTGAGATATACTTCATTTTATAGAACAATTTCAGGGGTGCCAACATTTACGGCCATGACTGTATATACAAGAATATAACTACTATAATACTGCTCCTATATACAAGAATATAACTACTATAATACTGCCTCCTATATACAAGAATATAACTACTATAATACTGCCCATATATACAAGAATATAACTACTATAATACTGCTCCTATATACAAGAATATAACTACTATAATACTGCTCCTGTTACGCCGAGCGCTCCGGGTCCCCGCTCCTCCCCGGAGCGCTCGCTTCTCTCTCGCTACCGCAGCGCTCCGGGCAGCTCCACTGACCCGGTGCGCTGCGATACCGTCTCCAGCCGGGATGCGATTCGCGATGCGGGTGGCGCCCGCTCGCGATGCGCATCCCGGCTCCCGTACCTGACTCGCTCTCCGTCTGTCCTGTCCCGGCGCGCGCGGCCCCGCTCCCTAGGGCGCGCGCGCGCCGGGTCTCTGCGATTTAAAGGGCCACTGCGCCGCTGATTGGCGCAGTGGTTCCAATTAGTGTGTTCACCTGTGCACTCCCTATTTATACCTCACTTCCCCTTCACTCCCTCGCCGGATCTTGTTGCCATTGTGCCAGTGAAAGCGTTTCCTTGTGTGTTCCTAGCCTGTGTTCCAGACCTCCTTCCGTTGCCCCCGACTACGATCCTTGCTGCCTGCCCCGACCTTCTGCTACGTCCGACCTTGCTTCTGTCTACTCCCTTGTACCGCGCCTATCTTCAGCAGTCAGAGAGGTTGAGCCGTTGCTAGTGGATACGACCTGGTCACTACCGCCGCAGCAAGACCATCCCGCTTTGCGGCGGGCTCTGGTGAAAACCAGTAGTGACTTAGAACCGATCCACTAGCACGGTCCACGCCAATCCCTCTCTGGCACAGAGGATCCACTACCTGCCAGCCGGCATCGTGACAGTAGATCCGGCCATGGATCCCGCTGAAGTTCCTCTGCCAGTTGTCGCCGACCTCACCACGGTGGTCGCCCAGCAGTCACAACAGATAGCGCAACAAGGCCAACAGCTGTCTCAACTGACCGTGATGCTACAGCAGCTACTACCACAGCTTCAACAATCATCTCCTCCGCCAGCTCCTGCACCTCCTCCGCAGCGAGTGGCCGCTTCTGGTCTACGACTATCCTTGCCGGATAAATTTGATGGAGACTCTAAATTTTGCCGTGGCTTCCTTTCTCAATGTTCCCTGCACTTGGAGATGATGTCGGACCAGTTTCCTACTGAAAGGTCTAAGGTGGCTTTCGTAGTCAGCCTTCTGTCTGGAAAAGCTCTGTCATGGGCCACACCGCTCTGGGACCGCAATGATCCCGTCACTGCCTCTATACACTCCTTCTTCTCGGAAATTCGAAGTGTCTTTGAGGAACCTGCCCGAGCCTCTTCTGCTGAGACTGCCCTGTTGAACCTGGTCCAGGGTAATTCTTCCGTTGGCGAGTACGCCGTACAATTCCGTACTCTTGCTTCAGAATTATCCTGGAATAATGAGGCCCTCTGCGCGACCTTTAAAAAAGGCCTATCCAGCAACATTAAAGATGTTCTGGCCGCACGAGAAATCCCTGCTAACCTACATGAACTCATTCATCTAGCCACTCGCATTGACATGCGTTTTTCCGAAAGGCGTCAGGAGCTCCGCCAGGATATGGACTTTGTTCGCACAAGGCGTTCTTTCTCCCCGGCTCCTCTCTCCTCTGGTCCCCTGCAATCCGTTCCTGTGCCTCCCGCCGTGGAGGCTATGCAGGTCGACCGGTCTCGCCTGACACCTCAAGAGAGGACACGACGCCGCATGGAGAATCTCTGCCTGTACTGTGCCAGTATCGAACACTTCCTGAAGGATTGTCCTATCCGTCCTCCCCGCCTGGAAAGACGTACGCTGACTCCGCACAAAGATGAGACAGTCCTTGATGTCTACTCTGCTTCTCCACGTCTTACTGTGCCTGTGCGGATATCTGCCTCTGCCTTCTCCTTCTCTACTATGGCCTTCTTGGATTCCGGATCTGCAGGAAATTTTATTTTGGCCTCTCTCGTCAACAGGTTCAACATCCCGGTGACCAGTCTCGCCAGACCCCTCTACATCAATTGTGTAAACAATGAAAGATTGGACTGTACCATACGTTTCCGCACGGAGCCCCTTCTAATGTGCATCGGACCTCATCACGAGAGGATTGAATTTTTGGTCCTCCCCAATTGCACTTCCGAAATTCTCCTTGGACTACCCTGGCTTCAACTCCATTCCCCAACCCTGGATTGGTCCACTGGGGAGATCAAGAGTTGGGGGCCCTCTTGTTTCAAGGACTGCCTAAAACCGGTTCCCAGTACCCCTTGCCGTGACTCTGTGGTTCCCCCTGTAACCGGTCTTCCTAAGGCCTATATGGACTTTGCGGATGTTTTTTGCAAGAAACAAGCTGAGACTCTACCTCCTCACAGGCCTTATGATTGTCCTATTGACCTCCTCCCGGGCACTACTCCACCCCGGGGCAGAATTTATCCTCTGTCCGCCCCAGAGACTCTTGCTATGTCTGAGTACATCCAGGAAAATTTAAAAAAGGGCTTTATCCGTAAATCCTCCTCTCCTGCCGGAGCCGGATTTTTCTTTGTGTCCAAAAAAGATGGCTCTCTACGTCCTTGCATTGACTACCGCGGTCTTAATAAAATCACGGTAAAGAACCGCTACCCCCTACCCCTCATCTCTGAACTCTTTGATCGCCTCCAAGGTGCCCACATCTTTACCAAACTGGACTTAAGAGGTGCTTATAATCTCATCCGCATCAGAGAGGGGGATGAATGGAAAACGGCATTTAACACTAGAGATGGACACTTTGAGTATCTGGTCATGCCCTTTGGCCTGTGCAACGCCCCTGCCGTCTTCCAAGACTTTGTTAATGAAATTTTTCGTGATCTCTTATACTCCTGTGTTGTTGTATATCTGGACGATATCCTGATTTTTTCTGCCAATCTAGAAGAACACCGCCAGCATGTCCGTATGGTTCTTCAAAGACTTCGTGACAATCAACTTTATGCCAAGATAGAGAAATGTCTGTTTGAATGCCAATCTCTTCCTTTCCTAGGATACTTGGTCTCTGGCCAGGGACTACAAATGGATCCAGACAAACTCTCTGCCGTCTTAGATTGGCCACGCCCCTCCGGACTCCGTGCTATCCAACGTTTTTTGGGGTTCGCCAATTACTACAGGCAATTTATTCCACATTTTTCTACCGTTGTGGCCCCTATCGTGGCTTTAACAAAAAAAAATGCCAATCCCAAGTCTTGGCCTCCTCAAGCGGAAGACGCCTTTAAACGGCTCAAGTCTGCCTTTTCTTCAGCTCCCGTGCTCTCCAGACCTGACCCATCTAAACCCTTCCTATTGGAGGTTGATGCCTCCTCTGTAGGAGCTGGAGCGGTCCTTCTACAAAAAAATTCTTCCGGGCATGCTGTTACTTGTGGTTTTTTTTCTAGGACCTTCTCTCCGGCGGAGAGGAACTACTCCATCGGGGATCGAGAGCTTCTAGCCATTAAATTAGCACTTGAGGAATGGAGGCATCTGCTGGAGGGATCAAAATTTCCAGTTATTATTTACACCGATCACAAGAACCTCTCCTATCTCCAGTCTGCCCAACGGCTGAATCCTCGCCAGGCCAGGTGGTCTCTGTTCTTTGCCCGATTTAATTTTGAAATTCACTTTCGGCCTGCCGATAAGAACATTAGGGCCGATGCTCTCTCTCGTTCCTCGGATGCCTCGGAAGTTGAACTCTCTCCGCAACACATCATTCCTCCTGACTGCCTGATTTCCACTTCTCCAGCCTCCATCAGGCAAACTCCTCCAGGAAAGACCTTCGTCTCTCCACGCCAACGCCTCGGAATCCTCAAATGGGGTCACTCCTCCCATCTCGCAGGTCATGCAGGCATCAAGAAATCTGTACAACTCATCTCTCGCTTCTATTGGTGGCCGACTCTGGAGACGGATGTCGTGGACTTTGTGCGAGCCTGCACTGTCTGTGCCCGGGATAAGACTCCTCGCCAGAAGCCCGCTGGTTTTCTTCATCCTCTGCCTGTCCCCGAACAGCCTTGGTCTCTGATTGGTATGGATTTTATTACAGACCTACCCCCATCCCGTGGCAACACTGTTGTTTGGGTGGTCGTTGATCGATTCTCCAAAATGGCACATTTCATCCCTCTTCCTGGTCTTCCTTCAGCGCCTCAGTTGGCTAAACAATTTTTTGTACACATTTTTCGTCTTCACGGGTTGCCCACACAGATAGTCTCGGATAGAGGCGTCCAATTCGTGTCAAAATTCTGGAGGGCTCTCTGTAAACAACTCAAGATTAAATTAAACTTTTCTTCTGCATATCATCCTCAATCCAATGGACAAGTAGAGAGAATTAACCAGGTCTTGAGTGATTATTTACGACATTTTGTTTCCTCCCGCCAGGATGATTGGGCAGATCTTCTACCATGGGCCGAATTCTCGTATAACTTTAGAGTCTCTGAATCTTCCTCCAAATCCCCATTTTTCGTGGTGTACGGCCGTCACCCTCTTCCCCCCCTCCCTACTCCCTTGCCCTCTGGTTTGCCCGCTGTAGATGAAGTGACTCGTGATCTTTCCACCATATGGAAAGAGACCCAAAATTCTCTTTTACAGGCTTCATCTCGCATGAAAAAGTTTGCCGATAAGAAAAGAAGAGCTCCCCCCATTTTTGCTCCTGGAGACAAGGTATGGCTCTCCGCTAAATATGTCCGCTTTCGTGTCCCCAGTTACAAACTGGGTCCACGCTATCTTGGTCCTTTCAAAGTCTTGTGCCAAATTAATCCTGTCTCTTACAAACTTCTTCTTCCTCCTTCTCTCCGTATTCCTAATGCCTTTCATGTCTCTCTTCTTAAACCACTCATCATCAACCGTTTCTCTCCCAAGTTAGTTTCTCCCACTCCTGTCTCCGGTTCTTCTGACGTCTTCTCAGTGAAAGAGATACTGGCCTCCAAGACGGTCAGAGGAAAAAGGTTCTTTTTGGTGGATTGGGAGGGCTGTGGACCTGAAGAGAGATCCTGGGAACCTGAGGACAACATCCTAGACAAAAGTCTGCTCCTCAGGTTCTCAGGCTCTAAGAAGAGGGGGAGACCCAAGGGGGGGGGTACTGTTACGCCGAGCGCTCCGGGTCCCCGCTCCTCCCCGGAGCGCTCGCTTCTCTCTCGCTACCGCAGCGCTCCGGGCAGCTCCACTGACCCGGTGCGCTGCGATACCGTCTCCAGCCGGGATGCGATTCGCGATGCGGGTGGCGCCCGCTCGCGATGCGCATCCCGGCTCCCGTACCTGACTCGCTCTCCGTCTGTCCTGTCCCGGCGCGCGCGGCCCCGCTCCCTAGGGCGCGCGCGCGCCGGGTCTCTGCGATTTAAAGGGCCACTGCGCCGCTGATTGGCGCAGTGGTTCCAATTAGTGTGTTCACCTGTGCACTCCCTATTTATACCTCACTTCCCCTTCACTCCCTCGCCGGATCTTGTTGCCATTGTGCCAGTGAAAGCGTTTCCTTGTGTGTTCCTAGCCTGTGTTCCAGACCTCCTGCCGTTGCCCCCGACTACGATCCTTGCTGCCTGCCCCGACCTTCTGCTACGTCCGACCTTGCTTCTGTCTACTCCCTTGTACCGCGCCTATCTTCAGCAGTCAGAGAGGTTGAGCCGTTGCTAGTGGATACGACCTGATCACTACCGCCGCAGCAAGACCATCCCGCTTTGCGGCGGGCTCTGGTGAAAACCAGTAGTGACTTAGAACCGATCCACTAGCACGGTCCACGCCAATCCCTCTCTGGCACAGAGGATCCACTACCTGCCAGCCGGCATCGTGACAGCTCCTATATATAAGAATATAACTACTATAATACTGCTCCTATATACAAGAATATAACTACTATAATACTGCTCCTATATACAAGAATATAACTACTATAATACTGCTCCTATATACAAGAATATAACTGCTATAATACTTCTCCTATATACATGAATATAACTACTATAATACTGTCCCTATATACAAGAATATGACTACTATAATACTGCCTCCTATATACAAGAATTTAACTACTATAATACTACCTCCTATATACAAGAATATAACTACTATAATACTGCTCCTATATACAAGAATATAACTACTATACTATAATACTGCTCCTATATACAAGAATATAACTACTATAATACTGCTCCTATATACAAGAATATAACTACTATAATACTGCTCCTATATACAAGAATATAACTACTATAATACTGCTCCTATATACAAGAATATAACTACTATAATACTGCTCCTATATACAAGAATATAACTACTATAATACTGCTCCTATATACAAGTATATAACTACTATAATACTGCTCCTATATACAAGAATATAACTACTATACTACTGCTCCTATAAACAAGAATATAACTACTATAATACTGCTCCTATATACAAGAATATAACTGTCACGATGCCGGCTGGCAGGAGGTGGATCCTCTGTGCCAGAGAGGGATTGGCGTGGACCGTGCTAGTGGACCGGTTCTAAGTCACTACTGGTTTTCACCAGAGCCCGCCGCAAAGCGGGATGGTCTTGCTGCGGCGGTAGTAACCAGGTCGTATCCACTAGCAACGGCTCAACCTCTCTGACTGCTGAAGATAGGCGCGGTACAAGGGAGTAGACAGAAGCAAGGTCGGACGTAGCAGAAGGTCGGGGCAGGCAGCAAGGATCGTAGTCAGGGGCAACGGCAGGAGGTCTGGAACACAGGCTAGGAACACACAAGGAAACGCTTTCACTGGCACAATGGCAACAAGATCCGGCGAGGGAGTGCAGGGGAAGTGAGGTATACATAGGGAGTGCACAGGTGAAGACACTAATTGGAACCACTGCGCCAATCAGTGGCGCAGTGGCCCTTTAAATCGCAGAGACCCGGCGCGCGCGCGCCCTAGGGAGCGGGGCCGCGCGCGCCGGGACAGGACCGAGGGAGAGCGAGTCAGGTACGGAAGCCGGGGTGCGCATTGCGAGCGGGCGCCACCCGCATCGCGAATCGCATCCCGGCTGGAGGCGGTATCGCAGCGCACCCGGTCAGTGGATCTGACCGGGGCGCTGCCGTAGCGAGGATGTTGCGAGCGCTCCGGGAAGGAGCGGGGACCCGGAGCGCTCGGCGTAACAGTACCCCCCCCCCTTGGGTCTCCCCCTCTTCTTAGAGCCTGAGAACCTGAGGACCAGACTTTTATCCAGGATATTGTCCTCAGGTTCCCAGGATCTCTCTTCAGGACCACAGCCCTCCCAGTCCACTAAAAAGAAAGTTTTTCCTCTGACCTTTTTGGAGGCCAGTATCTCCTTTACGGAGAAGATATCTGAAGAACCGGAGACAGGAGTAGGAGAAATAAGTTTGGGAGAGAAACGGTTGATGATGAGTGGTTTAAGAAGAGAGACATGAAAGGCATTAGGGATACGAAGAGAAGGAGGAAGAAGAAGTTTGTTAGAGACAGGATTAATTTGGCACAAGATTTTGAAAGGACCAAGATAGCGTGGTCCCAATTTGTAGCTGGGAACACGGAAGCGGACATATTTAGCGGAGAGCCATACCTTGTCTCCGGGAGAAAAAATGGGAGGAGCTCTTCTTTTCTTATCAGCAAACTTCTTCATGCGTGATGAAGCCTGTAAGAGAGAATTTTGGGTCTCTTTCCATATGGTGGAAAGATCACGAGTTATTTCATCCACAGCGGGCAGACCAGAGGGCAAGGGAGTAGGGAGGGGGGGAAGAGGGTGACGGCCGTACACCACGAAAAATGGGGATTTGGAAGAAGATTCAGAGACTCTGAAGTTGTACGAGAATTCGGCCCATGGAAGAAGATCTGCCCAGTCATCCTGGCGGGAGGAAACAAAATGCCGTAAATAATCACCCAGGACCTGGTTAATTCTTTCTACTTGCCCATTGGATTGAGGATGATAAGCAGAAGAAAAGTTTAATTTAATCTTGAGTTGTTTACAGAGAGCCCTCCAGAATTTTGACACGAATTGGACGCCTCTATCCGAGACGATCTGCGTGGGCAACCCGTGAAGACGAAAAATGTGTACAAAAAATTGTTTTGCCAACTGAGGCGCTGAAGGAAGACCAGGAAGAGGAATAAAATGTGCCATCTTGGAAAATCGATCAACGACCACCCAAACAACAGTGTTGCCACGGGATGGGGGTAAGTCTGTAATAAAGTCCATACCAATCAGAGACCAAGGCTGTTCGGGGACAGGCAGAGGATGAAGAAGACCAGCAGGCTTCTGGCGAGGAGTCTTATCCCGGGCACAGACAGTGCAGGCCCGCACAAAATCCACAACATCCGTTTCGATAGTCGGCCACCAATAGAAACGAGAGATGAGTTGCAAGGATTTCTTGATGCCCGCATGGCCTGCGAGATGGGAGGAGTGACCCCATTTGAGGATTCCGAGGCGTTGGCGTGGAGAGACGAAGGTCTTCCCTGGAGGAGTTTGCCTGATGGAGGCTGGAGAAGTGGAGATCAGGCAGTCAGGAGGAATGATGTGTTGCGGAGAGAGCTCTACTTCCGAGGCATCCGAGGAACGAGAGAGAGCATCGGCCCTAATATTCTTATGGGCAGGGCGAAAGTGAATTTCAAAATTAAACCGGGCAAAGAACAGAGACCACCTGGCCTGGCGAGGGTTCAGCCGTTGGGCAGACTGGAGATAGGAGAGATTCTTGTGATCGGTGTAAATAATAACTGGAAATTTTGATCCCTCCAGCAGATGCCTCCATTCCTCAAGTGCTAATTTAATGGCCAGTAGCTCTTGATCCCCGATGGAATAGTTCCTCTCCGCCGGAGAGAAGGTCCTAGAAAAAAAACCACAAGTAACAGCATGCCCAGAAGAATTTTTTTGTAGAAGAACCGCTCCAGCTCCTACTGAGGAGGCATCAACCTCCAATAGGAAGGGTTTAGATGGGTCAGGTCTGGAGAGCACGGGAGCAGAAGAAAAGGCAGACTTGAGCTGTTTAAAGGCGTCTTCCGCTTGAGGAGGCCATGACTTAGGATTGCCATTCTTCTTGGTTAAAGCCACGATAGGAGCCACAATGGTGGAAAAATGTGGAATAAATTGTCTGTAATAATTGGCGAACCCCAAAAAACGTTGGATAGCACGGAGTCCAGAGGGGCGTGGCCAATCTAAGACGGCAGAGAGTTTGTCTGGGTCCATTTGTAGTCCCTGGCCAGAGACCAAGTATCCTAGGAAAGGAAGAGATTGACATTCAAACAGACATTTCTCCATTTTGGCATAAAGTTGATTGTCTCGAAGTCTCTGAAGAACCATGCGGACATGCTGGCGGTGTTCTTCTAGGTTGGCAGAAAAAATCAGAATATCGTCCAGATACACAACAACACAGGAATATAAGAGATCACGAAAAATTTCATTAACAAAGTCTTGGAAGACGGCAGGGGCGTTGCACAGGCCAAAGGGCATGACCAGATACTCAAAGTGTCCATCTCTAGTGTTAAATGCCGTTTTCCATTCATCCCCCTCTCTGATGCGGATGAGATTATAAGCACCTCTTAAGTCCAGTTTGGTAAAGATGTGGGCACCTTGGAGGCGATCAAAGAGTTCAGAGATAAGAGGTAGAGGGTAGCGGTTCTTTACCGTGATTTTATTAAGTCCGCGGTAGTCAATGCAAGGACATAGGGAGCCATCTTTTTTGGACACAAAGAAAAATCCAGCTCCGGCAGGAGAGGAGGATTTGCGGATAAACCCCTTTTTTAAATTTTCCTGGATGTACTCAGACATAGCAAGAGTCTCTGGGGCGGACAGAGGATAAATTCTGCCCCGGGGTGGAGTAGTGCCCGGGAGGAGGTCAATAGGACAGTCATAAGGCCTGTGAGGAGGTAGAGTCTCAGCTTGTTTCTTGCAAAATACGTCAGCATAGTCCATATAGGCCTTAGGGAGACCGGTTACAGGGGGAACCACAGGGTCACGGCAGGGAGTACTGGGAACCGGTTTAAGGCAGTCCTTGAAACAAGAGGTGCCCCAGCTCTTGATCTCCCCTGTGGACCAATCCAGGGTTGGGGAATGGCGTTGAAGCCACGGTAGTCCAAGGAGAATTTCGGAAGTGCAATTGGGGAGGACCAAAAACTCAATTTTTTCATGATGAGGTCCGATGCACATTAGGAGGGGCTCCGTGCGGTAACGTATGGTACAGTCCAATCTTTCATTGTTAACACAATTGATGTAGAGGGGTCTGGCGAGACTGGTTACCGGGATGTTGAACCTGTTGATGAGAGAGGCCAAAATAAAGTTTCCTGCAGATCCGGAATCCAAGAAGGCCATAGTAGAGAAGGAGAAGGTAGAGGCAGATATCCGCACAGGCACAGTAAGGCGTGGAGAAGCAGAGTTGACATCAAGGACTGTCTCACTTTTGTGCGGAGTCAGCGTACGTCTTTCCAGGCGGGGAGGACGGATAGGACAATCCTTCAGGAAGTGTTCGGTACCGGCACAGTACAGGCAAAGATTCTCCATGCGGCGTCGTGTCCTCTCTTGAGGTGTCAGGCGAGACCGGTCAACTTGCATAGCCTCCACGGCGGGAGGCACAGGAACGGATTGCAGGGGACCAGAGGAGAGAGGAGCCGGGGAGAAAAAACGCCTCGTGCGAACAAAGTCCATATCCTGGCGGAGCTCCTGACGCCTTTCGGAAAAACGCATGTCAATGCGAGTGGCAAGATGAATGAGTTCATGTAGATTAGCAGGAATTTCTCGTGCGGCCAGAACATCTTTAATGTTGCTGGATAGGCCTTTTTTAAAGGTCGCGCAGAGGGCCTCATTATTCCAGGATAGTTCAGAAGCACGAGTACGGAATTGTATGGCGTACTCGCCAACGGAAGAATTACCCTGGACCAGGTTCAGCAGGGCAGTCTCAGCAGAAGAGGCTCGGGCAGGTTCCTCAAAGACACTTCGAATTTCCGAGAAGAAGGAGTGTACAGAGGCAGTGACGGGGTCATTGCGGTCCCAGAGCGGTGTGGCCCATGACAGAGCTTTTCCAGACAGAAGGCTGACTACGAAAGCCACCTTAGACCTTTCAGTAGGAAACTGGTCTGACATCATCTCCAAGTGCAGGGAACATTGTGAAAGAAAGCCACGGCAAAATTTCGAGTCCCCATCAAATTTATCCGGCAAGGATAATCGTAGGCCTGAAGCGGCCACTCGCTGCGGAGGAGGTGCAAGAGCTGGCGGAGGAGATGATTGCTGAAGCTGTGGTAGTAGCTGCTGTAGCATCACGGTCAGTTGAGACAGCTGGTGGCCTTGTTGCGCTATCTGTTGTGACTGCTGGGGGACCACCGTGGTGAGGTCGGCGACAACTGGCAGAGGTACTTCAGCGGGATCCATGGCCGGATCTACTGTCACGATGCCGGCTGGCAGGAGGTGGATCCTCTGTGCCAGAGAGGGATTGGCGTGGACCGTGCTAGTGGACCGGTTCTAAGTCACTACTGGTGTTCACCAGAGCCCGCCGCAAAGCGGGATGGTCTTGCTGCGGCGGTAGTAACTAGGTCGTATCCACTAGCAACGGCTCAACCTCTCTGACTGCTGAAGATAGGCGCGGTACAAGGGAGTAGACAAAAGCAAGGTCGGACGTAGCAGAAGGTCGGGGGCAGGCGGCAAGGATCGTAGTCAGGGGCAACGGCAGGAGGTCTGGAACACAGGCTAGGAACACACAAGGGAAACGCTTTCACTGGCACAATGGCAACAAGATCCGGCGAGGGAGTGAAGGGGAAGTGAGGTGTACATAGGGAGTGCACAGGTGAAGACACTAATTGGAACCACTGCGCCAATCAGTGGCGCAGTGGCCCTTTAAATCGCAGAGACCCGGCGCGCGCGCGCCCTAGGGAGCGGGGCCGCGCGCGCCGGGACAGGACCGAGGGAGAGCGAGTCAGGTACGGAAGCCGGGGTGCGCATCGCGAGCGGGCGCCACCCGCATCGCGAATCGCATCCCGGCTGGAGGCGGTATCGCAGCGCACCCGGTCAGTGGATCTGACCGGGGCGCTGCCGTAGCGAGGATGTTGCGAGCGCTCCGGGGAGGAGCGGGGACCCGGAGCGCTCGGCGTAACAATAACTACTATAATACTGCTCCTATATACAAGAATATAACTACTATAATACTGCTCCTATATACAAGAATATAACTACTATAATACTGCTCCTATATACAAGAATATAACTACTATAATACTGCTCCTATATACAAGAATATAACTACTATAATACTGCTCCTATATACAAGAATATAACTACTATAATACTGCTCCTATATACAAGAATATAACTACTATAATACTGCTCCTATGTACAAGAATATAACTACTATAATACTGCTCCCTGTATACAAGAATATAACTACTATAATACTACTCCTATATACAAGAATATAACTACTATAATACTGCCTCCTATATACAAGAATATAACTACTATAATACTGCTCCTATATACAAGAATATAACTACTATAATACTGCCTCCTATATACAATAATATAACTACTATAATACTGCTCCTATATACAAGAATATAACTACTATAATACTGCTCCTATATACAGGAATATAACTACTATAATACTGCCTCCTATATACAAGAATATAACTACTATAATACTGCTCCTATATACAAGAATATAACTACTATAATACTGCCTCCTATATACAAGAATATAACTACTATAATACTGCTCCTATATACAAGAATATAACTACTATAATACTGCCTCCTATAGTTTAGTTTAGTTTGCTTCTCTGTGTCATTTTTAAAGGGGTACTCCGGTGGAAAACATTTTCTTGACTTTTTCTTTTTTTTTTTTTTATCAACTCGCTCCAGAAAGTTAAACAGATTTGTAAATTACTGCTATTAAAAAAAATCTTAATCTTTCCAATACGTCTCAGCTGCTGTATCATACAGAGGAAGTTCTTTTTTCTTTTTATATTTCTTTTTCTGTCTGACCACAGTGCTCTCTGCTGACACCTCTGTCCATGTCAGGAACTGTCCAGAGCAGGAGAGGTTTGCTATGGGGATTTGCTGCTACTCCGGGGAGTTCCTGACATGGACAGAGGTGTCAGCAGAGAGCACTGTGGTCAGACAGAAAAAAAAAATTCAAAAAGAAAAGAACTTCCTCTGGAGTATACAGCAGCTAATAAGTACTGGAAGGATTGGGATTTTTTAATAGAAGCAATTTATAAATCTGTTTAACTTTCTGGCACCAGTTGATTTAACAAAAGGTTTGCTATGTTGCAGTTTCCCCTATGAGCACCAATAGGTTTGATAACCCCCCCCCCCCCCTCGCCACCATCTTTAATCCGTCTGTTCTCCGCTCGGGGTAACGTTGTCGTCTCTTTCCTGGGTGGAGATCTCTCTGCTCCGGTGACTGTCTCGTCTATGTATATGTCTCTCGCTCAGGCTTCTGCTATGTTCAGCTGCCGTCTATTCTTAGATGGTAGAGCCGCTCTGGGGAGTGGTGAGCACTACAGTAGGCGCTCGGGTTACAAGTGCCAGTCCATGGTCCAGCCTCGCCAGCCGGCGGTGATACATAGTGCCCATTACTCCGCATAGTGAGCGTCTGAACCTGACTAATCATACCGCATCTATCCTACCTGTCACCCACTGAGATCATATTATCTCTATAGAGCAGTGGTCTTAAACTGTGGCCCTCCAGATGTTGCAAAACTTCAACTCCCAGCATGCCCGGACAGCCGTTGGCTGTCCGGGCATGCTGGGAATTGAAGTTTTGCAACAGCTGGAGGTCTGCAGTTTGAAGACCACTGCATTAAGGGATAAAATGAGAGGGAAGCCTTGATTTACCTTTCGGGGATAGTGTACATCCTGTGGAGGGGGCAGACAGACCTTTAGTGTTCGGGCATACTGGGAGTTGAAGTTTTGCAACAGCTGGAGGTCCGCAGTTTGAAGAGCACTGCACTAAGGGATAAGATGAGAGGGAAGCCTTGATTTACCTTTAGGGGACAGTGTGCATCCTGTGGAGGAGGCAGACAGACCTTTTGTGTTCAGGCATGCTGGGAATTGAAGTTTTGCAACAGCTGGAGGTCCGCAGTTTGAAGAGCACTGAACTAAGGGATAAGATGAGAGGGAAGCCTTGATTTACCTTTCGGGGACAGTGTGCATCCTGTGGAGGAGGCAGACAGACCTTTAGTGTTCAGGCATGCTGGGAGTTGAAGTTTTGCAACAGCTGGAGGACCGCAGTTTGAAGAGCACTGCACTAAGGGATAAGATGAGAGGGAAGCCTTGATTTACCTTTCGGGGACAGTGTGCATCCTGTGGAGGAGGCAGACAGATCTTTAGGCTAAGTTTCCACTTGGTTTTTTTTTCTGGCAGTTTTTGGACATCTGCCACTGCAGTATTCGAGCCAAAGTCAGAAGTGGATCCATAAGGGAGGAGAAGTGTGAGTCCTTCCTTTATGTCCTATTCCTTTTGAATGCACTTCGGCTTTGGCTCAAAAACTGCAGTGGCAGATCTCCAAAAACTGCCTGAAAAAAAAAAAAAACAAGTGGAAACTTAACCTTAGTGTTCGGGTATGCTGGAAGTTGAAGTTTTGCAACATCTGGAGGGCTACGGGTTGAGACCACTAGGATAGGAGAATCCACCATCCATGCCAACCTTTATTTAGGTCCTTATTTTGTTTATTTCAGGGGTATTCAGTACAAATGTATTGCAGCATAGTATAACCAGGAAAAAGTGTAAAGAATTAAATAAAAAGTATGAAGTGTGTAAAAAAAAATAAAAAATAAAAAAAAATAAAAAAAATATAAAAAAATGCCCCTTTCCCAATAAAGGCCCTGTATTATCATCAAAAAAGATCCTAAACACAAATCATATACATAATTGGTATTGTCATGTCCGTAATGACGTGTACTATAAAGCTATGATGTAAATTATCGTGTACGGTGAATGCCGTACAAAAAAAAAGAGCAAAATTTGCCAATTTTGGTACAAATAGCGGAATAAAAAAGATCAAAAAGGTAGCACATATAGCATAAATTATACCAATGAAAAGAACAGCTGATCCCGCAAAAAAAAAGCCCTCCCGCAATGGCGTCAGATGAAAAATTAAAAAGTGACAGCTGTTGGAAAATGAATGGCAGAAAAATAATTTTGCTCAAAATAGGAAAAAGAACATAGAAAGCGACATAAAATGGTTATCATCATAATCGTACTGACCCACAGAATAAAGATAACATCACTTTTACCGCACAGTGTACACCATAAAAAAAATATTTAAAAAAATGGCAGAAATTCTCCAGTTTTTCACAATATTTTGGAGTTTTTCACAAAAAATGCTGCATGTGTCAACAAAAATGCATCAATTATAAAAAGTACAATATGTCACGAAAAAACAATCTCAGAATCGCTCCGCTCAGAAAAAGCGTTTAAAAGTTATTACCATTTAATGAATAAAAAAAAAAAAAAAAAGAGCCTGGTCATTAAGGTTAAAAATGGGTCCGTCCTCAAGGGGTTAAGTGGCTCTACTTTTAAATGAGCGCTGTCATTAAAACTAATTAAAAGCTGCCATTAGCTGTTTCCCTACTTGTCCTGAGCACATTCCCCCCCCCCCCCCCCCCCCCCCCATCTATTGCACAGACTTTATACTCTTGATGGCCTGGCAGAAGTCCAAAATCAGAAAATGCAGTCTGGAGTGCTGAGGGGGGTGTGCAGCCTTAGCCGGTCATAGCTCATCTCACAATGAAGTGCTCTGGGATGTGTGTAGCAGAGTGAGGGAGGAAGTTCTCCCCTGTATGGCTTCAGTTCCTGACATGGACAGAGGTGTCAGCAGAGAGCAGTGTGGTAAGTTTCAAATTTGTTTAACTTTCTGGCACCAGTTGATTTAAAAGAAAATGTTTTCCAGTGGAGTTTCCCTTTAGTAGGTACTCGAAAAGTCACAAACCTGCTGCCAAAAGGGCTGAATAAGAGTACAAGACCATAGACAATGAAAGATGTCTGCTTGAGGGCACCACCGCGAAGACAAGAGCCTGTGGAGTAGATGCCTAGTTTGTGCCTATGAGTGGGGATATCTATGTTCTGTGAAGGGTCCGGAGAGTCATTTCCGTAAATCTAGTAAAAGGAAGGGTCCTTAGAGAGTATTCCAGAATGTTAAAGGGGTACTCCACTGCTCAGCATTTGGGACAAACTGTTCCGAACGCTGGAGCCGGCACCGGGAGCTCTTGACGTCATAGTCCTGCCCCTCATGACATCACACCCCGCCCCCTCCATGCAAGTCTATGGGAGGGGGCGTGATGACTGTCACACCCCCTCCCATAGACTTGCATTGAGGGGGCGGGGTGTGACATCATGAGGGGGCGGGGCTAGGACATCATGAGCTCCCGGCGCCGGCTCCAGCGTTCGGAACAGTTTGTTCCAAATGCTGAGCAGTGGAGTACCCCTTTAATCATTTAATATTTAGTGTCCAAATTGGGGAGCCCCTCATTGTGGATTTGTATTAGCAAAAAATGTAAATACTTATAGAGAAAAGATATTTGTCTCCTACGTGAAACGTGTCATGAGGGAGTAAAAGGTGGTGGGGGTGGGGTACCATTCAGAGAGAGAGGGTGCGGGCAGTGACAAAATACCTGCTTGAAAATGAGCAAACAGGGTAATGGTCTTGTAGAAACAAGGGAGATATGGCGGACACAGACAGCAGAGAGCCCCTGTGCCAAGACAGTGCCCCTCCCCCTCCCAAACGTCAATTGTTCAGGAACACAGACCCCCCACCCCCCTCTTCATATGTCACTGGCTCAGGAGGACCCCCCTAGTATCAGTTGCTAATTATTTATTAAGGCCCCCCATATGCCGCAGCTCATTCAGGCCCCCCACATTAGGTAGCATAGCTTCCCCATATTGGCAGTAATGGGTGTAATGGTGTGCTCATGGTGATGGGCAGTGTTGGGTGTGATGGTGTGCTCATGGTGATGGGCAGTGTTGGGTGTGATGGTGTGCTCAGGGTGATGGGCAGTGTTGGGTGTGATGGTGTGCTCAGGGTGATGGGCAGTGTTGGGTGTGATGGTGTGCTCAGGGTGATGGGCAGTGTTGGGTGTGATGGTGTGCTCAGGGTGATGGGCAGTGTTGGGTGTGATGGTTTGTTCAGGGTGATGGGCAGTGTTGGGTGTGATGGTGTGCTCAGGGTGATGGGCAGTGCTGGGTATGATGGTGTGCTCTGGGTGAGGGGCAGTGTTGGGTGTGATGGTGTGCTCAGGGTGATGGGCAGTGTTGGGTGTGATGGTTTGTTCAGGGTGATGGGCAGTGTTGGGTGTGATGGTGTGCTCAGTGATGGGCAGTGTTAGGTGTGATGGTGTGCTCAGGGTGATGGGCAGTGTTGGGTGTGATGGTGTGCTCAGGGTGATGGGCAGTGTTGGGTGTGATGGTGTGCTCAGGGTGATGGGCAGTGTTGGGTGTGATGGTGTGCTGAGGATGATGGGCAGTGTTGGGTGTGATGGTGTGCTGAGGATGATGGGCAGTGTTGGGTGTGATGATGTGCTTAGGGTGATGGGCAGTGTTGGGTGTGATGGTGTGCTGAGGATGATGGGCAGTGTTGGGTGTGATGGTGTGCTGAGGATGATGGGCAGTGTTGGGTGTGATGATGTGATGGTGTGCTCAGGGTGATGGGCAGTGTTGGGTGTGATGGTGTGCTTAGGGTGATGGGCAGTGTCGGGTGTGATGGTGTGCTCAGGGTGAGGGGCAGTGTTGGGTGTGATGGTGTGCTGAGGATGATGGGCAGTGTTGGGTGTGATGGTGTGCTCAGGGTGATGGGCAGTGTTGGGTGTGATGGTGTGCTCAGGGTGATGGGCAGTGTTGGGTGTGATGGTGTGCTCAGGGTGATGGGCAGTGTTGGGTGTGATGGTGTGCTCAGGGGGATGGGCAGTGTTGGGTGTGATGGTGTGCTCAGGGTGATGGGCAGTGTTGGGTGTGTTGGTGTGCTCAGGGTGATGGGCAGTGTTGGGTGTGATGGTGTGCTCAGGGTGATGAGCAGTGTTGGGTGTGATGGTGTGCTCAGGGTGATGGGCAGTGTTGGGTGTGATGGTGTGCTCAGGTTGATGGGCAGAGTTGGGTGTGATGGTGTGCTCAGGGTGAGGGGCAGTGTTGGGTGTGATGTTGTTCTCAGGGTGATCGGCAGTATTTGGTGTGATGGTGTGCTCAGGGTGATGGGCAGTGTTGGGTGTAATGGTGTGCTCAGGGTGAGGGGCAGTGTTGGGTGTGATGTTGTACTCAGGGTGATCGGCAGTATTTGGTGTGATGGTGTGCTCAGGGTGATGGGCAGTGTTGGGTGTGATGGTGGGCTCAGGGTGATTGGCAGTGTTGGGTGTGATGGTGGGCTCAGGGTGATGGGCAGAGTTGGGTGTGATGGTGTGCTCAGGGTGATGAGCAGTGTTGGGTGTGATGGTGTGCTCAGGGTGATGGGCAGAGTTGGGTGTGATTTGTGGAGTACACGACTAATAGTTGTCCTGTGGACAGATTCTCCCTCCTTAGCTCCTCCATGGGCATCTTTGTTGCGTCTCTGATAATGTTCTCCTTGCCCGGCTGATCACATCTTGGTGACGGTCTTGTCTTGGTCGGTTTGTGGTTTTGCCATTTTCTTTCTATTTTTTGATGATGGATTTTATGGTGCTTTTTGAAATGTTCAGAGCTTGGGAAATTATATACAACCTAATCCTGCTTCTTGGTCTTCATGCTCCTGTCTGTTCAGTAATACTCTCTAACAAACTCTGATGCCTGTATTATGCTGAGATAAAATCGCAGACATGTGGAGCCTATTAACTATTTATGTATCTTGTGAAGGCAATTGGTGACACCAAATAGCAATGTTTCCCCAACTAGTGTGCCTCCAGCTGTTGCAGAACTACAGCTCCCAGCGTGCCCGGACAGCCAATGGCTGTCCGGGCATGCTGGGAGTTGTATTTCTGCAACAGCTGGAGGCATATTGTCTGGGAAATACTGGTCTATAGGTACCAAACCTTCCTCTATGGGATTTCACGCATGCCCCTCATCACATGGTAAAGCTGGGTTACGGATTTTAGGTATCCTTGCATCTTGTTTGCACCAGTTCTTGATATACACCAGTTGAATCTTTACTTTAGTTTTGGGGTCTTGTCTTAGGGTACCTCCCCCCCCCTATCAATAATAATCAGTGTATTTCTCCACCGAATTATTTCCATTGGGAGCGTTTTCACTGTAACCATTACTCTCATCGCCATCTACAGGCTGAAATACAAACTGCAACTGCTAAAACCAGACAGTTTTTCTTAGTTTTTAAGTTGAATGAACCCTTTAAATATGGAACTTAACCCCTTCCCGACCCCATGACCTAAGTTTACGTCAGAGGTCGGGTGAGAAAGACTGCTGAGACACAATTAGCTCCTAGCCGGCTATAACTACCCCTCCCCCTTACTACAATAAATACTTAAATAATAACTGACACAACAACAATTTAACTTTTCCGTGGGTGGGGATCGGCCACAGCTTTATTTATAAAAATTACTTATATAAATAACAATTTAACTGTAACAAAGACACCGATTGGCTTCTTACCAACCCGAGAGGTGCTGCCACACCGTCCTGTGTGGAGGTCTACCCCGGGTTGACCCCGCTTTCACCGTCTTCTTACCGCCAAGCTGTGACTTACAATAAACAAAGATACAAAAAGGGAGGGAGGGAGGGCAAAACTCCGGGTCCTGGGCAGATTGAGGGGGGAAGGGAGGCACCACAGCTATAAATACCCAGGGGAGGGCCTCTGAAAGCCCGGGAAACTATTAAACCCCTGATTGGTGCACTCCTTCCCCCCCCACCCATGGGACATACCACTGTAGCCATTTGCAAGTTTTACAGGCGGGGGAGGGGGCTAAAAACCTTGCCTGTATATTTCTTAACCTCTTACTGCTCACCAGTCAGGGGGCAAGCTAGTTATGCACAGCTTGCCCCTCCAGACTGCTGAGACCCAATTAGCTCCTAGCAGGCTATAACTACCTCTCCCCCTTACTACAATAAATACTTAAATAATAACTGACACAACAACAATTTAACTTTTCCGTGGGTGGGGATCGGCCACAGCTTTATTTATAAAAATTACTTATATAAATAACAATTTAACTGTAACAAAGACACCGATTGGCTTCTTACCAACCCGAGAGGTGCTGCCACACCGTCCTGTGTGGAGGTCTACCCCGGGTTGACCCCGCTTTCACCGTCTTCTTACCGCCACGGAGGAGACCAGTTAGCCCTACACTGGGCTCCGACCCCCACCCAAGAGATAGTGGATAGCCAACACCTGGGGCCACCTCCAGCCCCCCAGCACACCCAACACATTTCCTCTCCAGGAAATCCGCTCAGCGCTTTTCCTCTCCAGGAAATCCGCTCAACACTTTTCCTCTCCAGGAAATCCGCTCAACACTTTTCCTCTCCAGGAAATCCGCTCAACACTTTTCCTCTCCAGGAAATCCGCTCAACACTTTTCCTCTCCAGGAAATCCGCTCAACACTTTTCCTCTCCAGGAAATCCGGGTACCTGCCACCAGGACCAATTTTTAAATTTATTTATTTATTTATTTTTTTTACCCGTGTGAACTCATCTCTCAGACTCGCCCATACACCGAAGAGTGCTGCAGCACTCGCACCACCTCGAAAGCCGCTCTCAAAACAAAAACACACATGGGAAACATCAAACTGGGCGAATATAGCAACACAACATGCAGATCGCCCGCGGCCGTCGTGCAGCGCTACCCTCTCCGGAAACCCAGCCACCTCCGCCGGCCCCGATACAAAAAGAGAGCAAATCCAGAACTCACAAAACAGTCATTCGCGGACCCTCATGGAGCACGAGCTGCGTGTCCCGGATCGCCTAAACAGTCTCGGACCGACGGGCCTTTATTAGTTTTATTTTTTATTTTATTTTTTTTAAACTTTTACCATGAAACGCACAAAATAGGCACCCAAAAACACAGACACCCAAGTCCCATGGAAGGAGACGAGGAGAAAGAAAAAGTGCCCCATCCACATAGCCCTGAAAAAAGCTAGCGCAAAAACTCGGATCAGAAAAACTACGCAAAAGCGACAACCAAAAACCTGCAGCCGCCACTAAGCAACCCAAAAACAGATAGGAAAAACCGGTCGCCGACAGCAAGGCCACCCACTCGCGGGCCCAGCCCCTATGTATACACCACCCGCAAAGCAGAAAGAAAATCACCCCCTGCCATGTGCCGTGCAGCACAGCGGGAAAGCCACCCAACTTTTTATTTATTTATTTTTTTAAATTATTTATTATTTTTATTTTATTTTTATTTTTAGCTGATTCACATGAACAGGTGAAGATCCCTGTTACGCCGAGCGCTCCGGGTCCCCGCTCCTCCCCGGAGCGCTCGCTTCACTCCCCCCGCTGCAGCGCCCCGGTCACGTCCTCTGACCCGGGGCGCTGCGATTCCGCTGCCAGCCGGGGTGCGATTCGCGATGCGGGTAGCGCCCGCTCGCGATGCGCACCCCGGCTCCCCTACCTGACTCGCTCTCCGTCTGTTCTGTCCCGGCGCGCGCGGCCCCGCTCCCTAGGGCGCGCGCGCGCCGGGTCTCTGCGATTTAAAGGGCCACTGCGCCGCTGATTGGCGCAGTGGTTCCAATTAGTGTGTTCACCTGTGCACTTCCCTATATCACCTCACTTCCCCTGCACTCCCTTGCCGGATCTTGTTGCCATTGTGCCAGTGAAAGCGTTCCTTGTGTGTTCCTAGCCTGTGTTCCAGACCTTCTGCCGTTGCCCCTGACTACGATCCTTGCTGCCTGCCCCGACCTTCTGCTACGTCCGACCTTGCTTCTGCCTACTCCCTTGTACCGCGCCTATCTTCAGCAGCCAGAGAGGTGAGCCGTTGCTAGTGGATACGACCTGGTCACTACCGCCGCAGCAAGACCATCCCGCTTTGCGGCGGGCTCTGGTGAAAACCAGTAGTGGCTTAGAACCGGTCCACTAGCACGGTCCACGCCAATCCCTCTCTGGCACAGAGGATCCACTACCTGCCAGCCGGCATCGTGACAGTAGATCCGGCCATGGATCCCGCTGAAGTTCCTCTGCCAGTTGTCGCTGACCTCACCACGGTGGTCGCCCAGCAGTCACAACAGATAGCGCAACAAGGCCAACAGCTGTCTCAACTGACCGTTATGCTACAACAGTTACTACCACAGCTTCAGCAGTCATCTCCTCCGCCAGCTCCTGCACCTCCTCCGCAGCGAGTGGCCGCTCCTGGGATACGCTTATCCTTGCCGGATAAATTTGATGGGGACTCTAAGTTTTGCCGTGGCTTTCTTTCCCAATGTTCCCTGCATCTGGAGATGATGTCGGACCTGTTTCCCACTGAAAGGTCTAAGGTGGCTTTCGTAGTCAGCCTTCTGTCCGGAAAAGCCCTGTCATGGGCCACACCGCTCTGGGACCGCAATGACCCCGTCACTGCCTCTGTACACTCCTTCTTCTCGGAAATCCGAAGTGTCTTTGAGGAACCTGCCCGAGCCTCTTCTGCTGAGACTGCCCTGTTGAACCTGGTCCAGGGTAATTCTTCCGTTGGCGAGTATGCCGTACAATTCCGTACTCTTGCTTCAGAATTGTCCTGGAATAATGAGGCCCTCTGCGCGACCTTCAAAAAAGGCCTATCCAGCAACATTAAAGATGTTCTGGCCGCACGAGAAATTCCTGCTAATCTACATGAACTTATTCACCTAGCCACTCGCATTGACATGCGTTTTTCCGAAAGGCGTCAGGAACTCCGCCAAGATATGGACTCTGTTCGCACGAGGCGTTTCTTCTCCTCGGCTCCTCTCTCCTCTGGTCCCCTGCAATCTGTTCCTGTGCCTCCCGCCGTGGAGGCTATGCAGGTCGACCGGTCTCGCCTGACACCTCAAGAGAGGACACGACGCCGTATGGAGAACCTCTGCCTGTACTGTGCTAGTACCGAACACTTCCTGAGGGATTGTCCTATCCGTCCTCCCCGCCTGGAAAGACGTACGCTGACTCCGCACAAAGGTGAGACAGTCCTTGATGTCTACTCTGCTTCTCCACGTCTTACTGTGCCTGTGCGGATGTCTGCCTCTGCCTTCTCCTTCTCTACAGTGGCCTTCTTGGACTCTGGATCTGCAGGAAATTTTATTTTGGCCTCTCTCGTCAACAGGTTCAACATCCCCGTGACCAGTCTCGCCAGACCCCTCTACATCAATTGTGTAAATAATGAAAGATTGGACTGTACCATACGTTTCCGCACGGAGCCCCTTCTTATGAGCATCGGATCTCATCATGAGAGGATTGAACTTTTGGTCCTCCCCAATTGCACCTCGGAAATTCTCCTTGGACTTCCCTGGCTTCAACTTCATTCCCCAACCCTGGATTGGTCCACTGGGGAGATCAAGAGTTGGGGGTCCTCTTGTTCCAAGAACTGTCTAAAACCGGTTCCCAGTAACCCTTGCCGTAACTCTGTGGTTCCTCCAGTAACCGGTCTCCCTAAGGCCTATATGGACTTCGCGGATGTTTTCTGCAAAAAACAAGCTGAGACTCTACCTCCTCACAGGCCTTATGATTGCCCTATCGACCTCCTCCCGGGCACTACTCCACCCCGGGGCAGAATTTATCCTCTCTCTGCCCCAGAGACTCTTGCCATGTCCGAATACGTCCAGGAGAATCTTAAAAAGGGCTTTATCCGTAAATCCTCCTCTCCTGCCGGAGCCGGATTTTTCTTTGTGTCCAAAAAAGATGGCTCCCTACGTCCTTGCATTGACTACCGCGGTCTTAATAAAATCACGGTTAAGAACCGCTACCCCTTACCCCTCATCTCTGAACTCTTTGATCGCCTCCAAGGTGCCCACATCTTTACTAAATTGGACTTAAGAGGCGCCTATAACCTCATCCGCATCAGAGAGGGGGACGAGTGGAAAACGGCATTTAACACCAGAGATGGACACTTTGAGTATCTGGTCATGCCCTTTGGCCTGTGCAACGCCCCTGCCGTCTTCCAAGACTTTGTCAATGAAATTTTTCGTGATCTGTTATACTCTTGTGTTGTTGTATATCTGGACGATATCCTAATTTTTTCTGCCAATCTAGAAGAACACCGCCAGTATGTCCGTATGGTTCTTCAGAGACTTCGTGACAACCAACTCTATGCCAAAATTGAGAAATGTCTGTTTGAATGCCAATCTCTTCCTTTTCTAGGATATTTGGTCTCTGGCCAGGGACTACAGATGGATCCAGACAAACTTTCTGCCGTCTTAGATTGGCCACGCCCCTCCGGACTCCGTGCTATCCAACGCTTTTTGGGGTTCGCCAATTATTACAGGCAATTTATTCCACATTTTTCTACCATTGTGGCTCCTATCGTGGCTTTAACCAAAAAAAATGCTGATCCCAAGTCCTGGCCTCCTCAAGCAGAAGACGCCTTTAAACGACTCAAGTCTGCCTTTTCTTCGGCTCCCGTCCTCTCCAGACCTGACCCTTCCAAACCCTTCCTATTGGAGGTTGATGCCTCCTCAGTGGGAGCTGGAGCTGTTCTTCTACAAAAAAATTCTTCCGGGCATGCTGTCACTTGTGGTTTTTTCTCTAGGACCTTCTCTCCAGCGGAGAGGAACTACTCCATCGGGGATCGAGAGCTTCTAGCCATTAAATTAGCACTTGAGGAATGGAGGCATCTGTTGGAGGGATCAAGTTCTCCTGTTATTATCTACACCGACCACAAGAACCTCTCCTACCTCCAGTCTGCCCAACGGCTGAATCCTCGCCAGGCCCGGTGGTCTCTGTTCTTTGCCCGATTTAATTTTGAGATTCACTTTCGTCCTGCCGATAAGAACATTAGGGCCGATGCTCTCTCTCGTTCCTCGGATGCCTCAGAAGTTGAACTCTCTCCGCAACACATCATTCCACCTGACTGCCTGATCTCCACTTCTCCTGCCTCCATCAGGCAGACTCCTCCAGGAAAGACCTTTGTTTCTCCTCGCCAACGCCTCGGAATCCTCAAATGGGGTCACTCCTCCCATCTCGCAGGTCATGCGGGTATCAAGAAATCTGTGCAACTCATCTCCCGCTTCTATTGGTGGCCGACTCTGGAGACGGATGTTGTGGACTTTGTGCGAGCCTGCACTATCTGTGCCCGGGATAAGACTCCTCGCCAGAAGCCCGCTGGTTTTCTTCATCCTCTGCCTGTCCCCGAACAGCCTTGGTCTCTGATTGGTATGGATTTTATTACTGATTTACCCCCTTCCCGTGGCAACACTGTTATTTGGGTGGTCGTTGATCGATTCTCCAAAATGGCACATTTCATCCCTCTTCCTGGTCTTCCTTCTGCGCCTCAGTTGGCTAAACAATTTTTTGTACACATTTTTCGTCTTCACGGGTTGCCTACGCAGATTGTCTCGGATAGAGGCGTCCAATTCGTGTCTAAATTCTGGAGAGCTCTCTGTAAACAACTCAAGATTAAATTAAATTTTTCTTCTGCATATCATCCCCAGTCCAATGGACAAGTAGAAAGAATTAACCAGATCTTGGGTGATTATTTGCGACATTTTGTTTCCTCCCGCCAGGATGACTGGGCAGATCTCCTCCCATGGGCCGAATTCTCGTATAACTTCAGGGTCTCTGAGTCTTCCTCCAAATCCCCATTTTTCGTGGTGTACGGCCGTCACCCTCTTCCCCCCCTCCCTACTCCCTTGCCCTCTGGTCTGCCCGCTGTGGATGAAATTTCTCGTGACCTTTCCATCATATGGAGAGAGACCCAAAATTCTCTCTTACAGGCTTCATCACGCATGAAGAAGTTCGCGGATAAGAAAAGAAGAGCCCCTCCCGTTTTTTCCCCTGGAGACAAGGTATGGCTCTCCGCTAAATATGTCCGCTTCCGTGTCCCTAGCTACAAGTTGGGACCACGCTATCTTGGTCCTTTCAAAATTTTGTGTCAAATTAATCCTGTCTCTTATAAACTTCTTCTTCCTCCTTCTCTTCGTATCCCTAATGCCTTTCACGTCTCTCTTCTCAAACCACTCATCCTCAACCGTTTTTCTCCCAAATCTGTTCCTCCCACTCCTGTTTCCGGCTCCTCGGACATCTTCTCGGTCAAAGAAGTCTTAGCTGCCAAAAAGGTCAGAGGGAAAAATTTTTTTTTAGTGGACTGGGAGGGTTGTGGTCCTGAAGAGAGATCCTGGGAACCTGAGGACAACATCCTAGACAAAAGTCTGCTCCTCAGGTTCTCAGGCTCTAAGAAGAGGGGGAGACCCAAGGGGGGGGGTACTGTTACGCCGAGCGCTCCGGGTCCCCGCTCCTCCCCGGAGCGCTCGCTTCACTCCCCCCGCTGCAGCGCCCCGGTCACGTCCTCTGACCCGGGGCGCTGCGATTCCGCTGCCAGCCGGGGTGCGATTCGCGATGCGGGTAGCGCCCGCTCGCGATGCGCACCCCGGCTCCCCTACCTGACTCGCTCTCCGTCTGTTCTGTCCCGGCGCGCGCGGCCCCGCTCCCTAGGGCGCGCGCGCGCCGGGTCTCTGCGATTTAAAGGGCCACTGCGCCGCTGATTGGCGCAGTGGTTCCAATTAGTGTGTTCACCTGTGCACTTCCCTATATCACCTCACTTCCCCTGCACTCCCTTGCCGGATCTTGTTGCCATTGTGCCAGTGAAAGCGTTCCTTGTGTGTTCCTAGCCTGTGTTCCAGACCTTCTGCCGTTGCCCCTGACTACGATCCTTGCTGCCTGCCCCGACCTTCTGCTACGTCCGACCTTGCTTCTGCCTACTCCCTTGTACCGCGCCTATCTTCAGCAGCCAGAGAGGTGAGCCGTTGCTAGTGGATACGACCTGGTCACTACCGCCGCAGCAAGACCATCCCGCTTTGCGGCGGGCTCTGGTGAAAACCAGTAGTGGCTTAGAACCGGTCCACTAGCACGGTCCACGCCAATCCCTCTCTGGCACAGAGGATCCACTACCTGCCAGCCGGCATCGTGACAATCCCACATCACATACTCAGAATGTTATTTGGATACACTGAGAACACTGCCCAAATCTCGAACCTCCTTGGAGAGGTGACACAGCAGATAACTTCCGTCATCACATCCTATTAAAACGAAACAGGAAATCAAACATTAGCCTCGTAAGGTCACTTCAAAGGGCATTCCAGGTACCGAAACCAATATTTATTTATTACTTTTATTTATTTATTTATTTTTTTTATGTTTTTATCCCCTGTCCACAGACCCTTTAGAACCTCCGGGACCCTCCACGACTGTAGATAGACATCCCGGCCTCCACACCAACACCAACCACTCGCAAGTACCGTACCGTGAGTGCGACCAAGTCGCAGGAGCCACCAAAGCGGACCACAAATTACACCACTCTCCCCGATGACCCACGGGCCGGCCACACAAGCAACCCTCCGGAACTACAGCCAGAGAAAACAGGACAAAGCGTCAACACCCAATACCGACCCAGGGAGCATAGCCCTGAAAGAAATTGTAACTCCAAACAGCGAAGCACTAGATGCAACAGACAGAGCACAGGAAGAAAAAACACGCCCCGTGATCACTCAAATCACACACTAGAAAAGAAGAAAAGCATCACAAAATTAGCGCGCAACCAAGCGCAGGGGACTTGCAACCCACACAGTAACGTTACAAGCCTAGAACATGAGCTGCCGAAGCAAGCACCCAAAGTCCCACAACCAACACCAAGGGAGAAGCACAAACAAAACCCCAAGCATGGCAGAAACCCACTGACTACCAAGACCCAGGGGTAAACCACCCCACAGCACCACTGGAAAACCAAACACCACACCAACAACCGACCAAACCAGCCACATCCGAGAACAAAGCGAGCTCCCCGTGCAGGGAACTGAAAGCAGGCCAGGCCACCGCATGACCCTTGAAAAAACCCCAACCAACCGAAATGTCAGCCCAAAGCGTACCAGGGGCACATATGCGGGGGCCCAAATACCAGACACCCTCGGCGGCCAAAGACAACCTGCAGGAAAAAACTCCGCCCAGAACCATATTCCATGCGGAACTTACAGTAAACCAGCAAGGACCGGAACAGGGGCACCTAGCGAGCCCCGAGGAAACCAAAGCAGAGAAAACGCAATCACTCCCCGTCCACAGGAAAACTGCAGACCAACGCCAACGCGGCATGCGGAAGACTGCAACAAACCACACCCCAACAAGCGTAGAGCACAGGAGAATCCCCCTCCGGAAAACCACCACAAACAAAAGAAACCACGAGGAAAGACAAACTGAGACTCAAAGCGAAACCTACCCACCGCCACATCAGCTAAAGCACCCAGCACGACATACAGGAGTCCCATGCCTACCAAAGATCGGGAGCAAAACAGGAGAAAACATCAGACAATACACTAGGACAAACAGAGCAGCGGAGAGGGACTACAACTAGTGACGGAGAGAAACACCAAACAAAGGGGGAGAAAACCAAAAGAAACAAAACCGTAACTGGGTGCCACCGATTCAAAATAAGGAACAAGCCTCAGGAGCTAAATCCACAAAACCCGGTCATCCAGAGCGTAAGGCCAAAAGACCACTCACCTAAGCGTGCACCGCAGAAATTGATACCACACCAAAGCACCCCGTCAAGAAAAGACGTACCCAACTCACAACCAGAGACCAACATAGACATACACCTATATCCGAGACCCAAACCCAACAAACCCACAGGAACAAAAGGTGGAAACTACCAGAACAGCCATAAGCACACTAACCGGGGAAGGAGAGGGAACCAACCCAGCTAGCCAGTTGAAGACAACTGGCCTGCCAAAGCACCAAGGGCAGGCACGAAAATAGAGCCCCCCCTGCCCCCCCGCAACAGCACACTCACTAAGTCCAGAAGATGGAGAAGGCACAAAAGCAGGAGGAACCACTTCACCACCGCAGGCGTTGAACAAGGCACGCTGGAGACCACCTGGTTGCGGGTACTCTGCCGCCGCCCGGAATGGCACCGGGAAACCAGCAGCAGAGAACTCAGGAAGAGGGACAGCAGCGGCCGCAGTGGTGGTTTTTCGGGAAATCGGGGCGCAGAGGTGATGGAGGGTTTGGGGTGCAGTGGCTGCCTGAACCATGCGCCGAGATCCGAAGTTTACAGCGATACAATTGTC
Organism: Hyla sarda; assembly: GCF_029499605.1. Classification (NCBI taxonomy): domain Eukaryota; kingdom Metazoa; phylum Chordata; class Amphibia; order Anura; family Hylidae; genus Hyla; species Hyla sarda. The sequence continues at coordinate 11,266,129 of NC_079193.1, forward strand.
GTGTCAAACAGAGTTGCGATATAAATATATATATATATATATATATATATATATATATATTTTATTTATTATTTTTTTTTTTTTTTTTATAGGTATGAAAAGCGACCAAAATACGCTATATGGGACTGTAGAATTTATATATTTAATTTTTAATTCGCGCTTACACGCGGATCAAATGAGGATATATAACTTGATAGTGCGGACATTGACGCACGTGGCAATACCACATGTGCCTGTGTATTGAAATCTACACAGTTTGTACTTTTTTTTTTTTTTTTTTTTTATTGTAATTTTTCTTTAATTTTTTTTTTTTTTTTTTTTTTTGTATTTTTTATTTTTTATTTTTATTTAATTATTTATTTTTTAAATTAATTAATTAAGTAAATTTTTTTTTTTTTTTTTTTTGCGCATACGCCATTGAAGGAATGCTGCAATCGAAGACATATTCAGATAGTACGGACATGTACGCACGCAGCGATACCATATACATGCTTGATGTAATACAGTTTTTATTTTATTTATTTATTTAATTATTATTAGTTATTTATTTATATTTTAATTCATGTTTTTATGTATGGGGGAAAAAGGGGGGGGGGGAGGAGTGATCCAAACATTTATCATGGCAAGGGTTAAATTTTTTTTTTTTTTTTTTTTTTGTGCGCAATGCTATAGCTCCATAGGGAGCCACAACACTGCACACACAGATCACTTGCCATGTATTAACATGGCAATGATCTGGGTCATCAGTGATTGATTGCTCAAGCCTGAATTTCAGGCTTGGAGCAATCAATCCACGAGCGGACGCGCAGGAGGCAGGTGAGTGACCCTCCTGCTGCGTTCCAGCTGATCGGGACATCGCGATTTAATCGCGATGGTCCCGATCAGCCCGACTGAGCAGCCGGGACGCCTATACATACATTCAGATGCGGCGAAAAAAGGTAATGCCGGACAACTGCCCGATCGGCGATGTCCGGCATTAGCACGGGTCCTGGTTGCTAATAGCAACTGGGACCCAGCGGCTATGATGCGCGCTCGCCTTTTGAGCGCGCATTATAGCTGGGAACACGCAAATGGACGTTAATAAACGTCCATTTGCGCAAGGCTATACAAAACAGCCGCAGCAACCCAGGGGCCGCCACCGCAGACGGAGGGGACAGCAACGGGGAAGGAGGCAAAGCGCGCTCAAAAGGAGCACGCATGGGAAAGGGGCTCGGGCCAGGGGCAGAGAAGTGGATTGGAGGAACGGGCAGGGAAAAGGATTAAAGGTACGGGGCAGGGAAGAGGAGTAAAGGAACGGGCAGGACAGGCGGGGGGGGGGGGGGGGGGGGTGTCAAAGGAGAGCGGGACTGTGAGAGGGCGAGAGGTCCGCCAGCCTCCCGAACCTAACGCCAGGGTGCAACAGGAGGGGAGGCCAGCTCAGCCACAAGCCAGCATGCCAACCCTCACCCTCCTGCTCCATCCGGGCCATAATATAAGGGGCAGATACATACCAACCGGCAGACAAAACTCCGGGTCCTGGGCAGATTGAGGGGGGAAGGGAGGCACCACAGCTATAAATACCCAGGGGAGGGCCTCTGAAAGCCCGGGAAACTATTAAACCCCTGATTGGTGCACTCCTTCCCCCCCCACCCATGGGACATACCACTGTAGCCATTTGCAAGTTTTACAGGCGGGGGAGGGGGCTAAAAACCTTGCCTGTATATTTCTTAACCTCTTACTGCTCACCAGTCAGGGGGCAAGCTAGTTATGCACAGCTTGCCCCTCCAGTAAGGCAGGTGAATAAGTCAGGCTGTACTAATAGAGCGCTTACCTAACTGATCGATGTAATGCATTGGCATCACAATGATCTATATAAGCAATCGAATGATTGCTTATAAAAAGAAACTGGGAAAAAAGAAGTGTAAAAATAAATGAATAAATAAAAACATTTAAAAAAAATTATAATAAAAATAAATAAAATAATTAATAAATAAAAATTCACGAATAATATAATAATAATATTTTTTTGTATTGCCAGGTGCAGAATGGTCTGAACCATTAAACAGGTACTCAGAGATAGGGGATAAGTTTTTGTATCCCAGAGTACACCTTTAAATTATTACAGCACAGTCAAGGGCGTAAATACACACATACACAAAAAATTGCAGATTTTTTGGTCACATTCCATCCTGGTAAAAAAAAAAAAAAAAACAATTTTTAAAGTGATCTAAAAGTGAATACTATGTAAAAGTGGTATTGGTAAAAACACAAAAAAAACTAAAAAAAAAACTAAAAAAAAAACAAACTAAAGCTTACGGCACCTTACATGGCTCTGCAGGTAGAAAAAATAAAAAAGGTAAAGGGGTCATAACACGGGGATATATTTTTTTATTTTTCTATTTTCATAGGTAGTTATTTATTTATTTATTTTGATAGTTATTTATTTACTTTTTTTTATTTAATTTATTTAATTAAATGTATTTCATTTATTCATTTTTATTCAATAAGTTATTTATTTATATTTATTTATTTTAAATAGTAAAACACAAATATTCTCAATATTTGGTATCGTTTGAATCGTACTGACCCGTAGAATAAATTTTTATTGTCAGTTTTACTGTACAATGACCTCAGAACAGATTATTGCCCCACAAAAAAGCCCAATTCCTGTATTTTTTTTTTTTTTTTGCAGGTTCTTGTAATTTATTCTCAAGTCCCTTCCAAAGCTGCATTCACAGTTTTAACTACTTATCTGAGATCTTATAGCAGTGGTTCCCAATCAGTGTGCCTCCAGCTGTGGCAGGAATGCTGGGAGTTGTAGTTTTGATACAGCTGGAGGGCCACAGTTTGGAGACCCCAGATAGGGATCTGCGCTATCTGTCTTGGCATCTAAGAAGGTATAAACCAATCGCGGCCCAGCCCTGCACTTTTTTATAACGGCTCTCCCTATAGATCACACACAGTACTGCAAGTCGAATCAGTCGAATCAGTCCACCTGGCAGATTAATTAGATGACCAGGTGCAGTGATCAGACTCCATCCCCTCTCTCAGCAAAGCAAGAAGATTCATGGGAAATGTAAGAAGCATTGGGAAATCATTTCAGTGATGGAATTGCAATCAGTATGGCAAAAAAAAAACTCCATGCCTGCCACATCTGCTAAAACAGGTAAGCACAAGACATACACAAGAACCTCTTCATTATTCTCTAATAACAGTCTCGGCTGCACTATATAGGATAAATAAATAATAATTTTTGGTGGCTGCCCGTGAGAATGTTTACTGCTTAAAGGCTGTCCCGGAATGATGGGAGTTGTAGTTCTGCAATAGGTGGAGAGCCACAGGTTGGGGAACGTTACTATATAGATTTGTTACTGAGTTCAATAGGAGCTGTAGAGATCAATATATCAATACATGTCGGTAGGAGCTCCCCCTAGTGGTAGAATTGTAGAAATAGAATTGTTCCATTTAGCTGTGTTATTTATTATGTTTCTGTGGAGAGGATTTGGAGCTTTGTATCAGAAAAAACATTTCTGACTTTCATGAATAGAAACAATTAATTAGTGTTTCCCAACCAGGGTGCCTCCAGCTGTTGCAAAACTACAACTACCAGCATGACCGGACAGCCTTCGGCTGTCCGGTCATGCAGGGAGTTGTAGTTTTGCAACAGCCGGAGGCACATTGGTTGGGGAACACTGATATATAGCAGATTTTTTCAGCAATCCTTGGCCAGGACCATGTATGGACACCTCTAGATCTGACCGGGGGCTGGCAGCACCGGGGGAATAGCTGAGCCGCAGCCGGTGACGCCGGGATCCGTGACCGGTCTGAGGGCCCCCAGCAGCTGTCACATGTGACCTTTCATTCATCCCCTGTATCTGCGGCCCCCGCTCCGCTCTATATATACTCCATCCTGTCACTGGCCCTGATACATTGTGTTTGATACTTTGTAATCATCTTATATAGATGGTCCCACCCACGCCTGACCTGCTGAGTATACACCATGAACAGATACACTGTACTGCACAGCAGAATAGTGAGTGCAGCTCTGGAGGTGACTGGGGATAAGACATGATGTAACAGCAGAATAGTGAGTGCAGCTCCGGCGATGACTGGGGATAAGACGGGATGTAACAGCAGAATAGTGAGTGCAGCTCTGGAGGTGACTGGGGATAAGACATGATGTAACAGCAGAATAGTGAGTGCAGCTCTGGAGGTGACTGGGGATAAGACATGATGTAACAGCAGAATAGTGAGTGCAGCTCTGGAGGTGACTGGGGATAAGACATGATGTAACAGCAGAATAGCGAGTACAGCTCTGGAGGTGACTGGGGATAAGACATGATGTAACAGCAGAATAGTGAGTGCAGCTCTGGAGGTGACTGGGGATAAGACATGATGTAACAGCAGAATAGTGAATGAAGCTCCAGCAGAATAGTGAGTGCAGCTCTGGAGGTGACTGGGGATAAGACATGATGTAACAGCAGAATAGTGAGTGCAGCTCTGGAGGTGACTAGGGATAAGACATGATGTAACAGCAGAATAGTGAATGAAGCTCCAGCAGAATAGTGAGTGCAGCTCTGGAGGTGACTGGGGATAAGACTGGATGTATCTGCAGAATAGTGAGTGCAGCTCTGGAGGTGACTAGGGATAAGACATGATGTAACAGCAGAATAGTGAGTGCAGCTCTGGAGGTGACTGGGGATAAGACATGATGTAACAGCAGAATAGTGAGTGAAGCTCCAGCAGAATAGTGAGTGAAGCTCCGGAGATGACTGGGGATAAGACATGATGTAACAGCAGAATAGTGAGTGCAGCTCTGGAGGTGACTAGGGATAAGACATGATGTAACAGCAGAATAGTGAGTGCAGCTCTGGAGGTGACTGGGGATAAGACATGATGTAACAGCAGAATAGTGAGTGAAGCTCCAGCAGAATAGTGAGTGAAGCTCCGGAGATGACTGGGGATAAGACATGATGTAACAGCAGAATAGTGAGTGAAGCTCTGGAGGTGACTGGGTAAAAGACATGATGTAACAGCAGAATAGTGAGTGAATCTCCGGCGATGACTGGGGATAAGATGGGATGTAACAGCAGAATAGTGAGTGCAGCTCTGGAGATGACTGGGGATAAGACATGATGTAACAGCAGAATAGTGAGTGAAGCTCCGGAGATGACTGGGGATAAGACGGGATGTAACAGCAGAATAGTGAGTGCAGCTCTGGAGGTGAATGGAGGATAAGACATGATGAAACTGCAGAATGGTGAATGCAGCTCTGGAGGTGACTGGGGATAAGATGGGATGTAACAGCAGAATAGTGAGTGCAGCTCTGGAGGTGACTGGAGGATAAGACATGATGTAACAGCAGAATAGTGAGTGCAGCTCTGAAGATGACTAGAGGATAAGATATAATGTAACAGCAGAATAGTGAGTGAAGCTCTGGAGGTGACTGGAGTATAAGACATAATGTAACAGCAGAATAGTGAGTGCAGCTCTGGAGGATAAGACATGATGTAACAGCATAATAGTAAGTGCTGCTCTGGAGGTGATTGGAGTATAAGACATGCTGTAACAGCAGAACAGTGAGTGCAGCTCTGGAAGATAAGACATGATGTAACAGCAGAACAGTGAGTGCAGCTCTGGAGGATAAGACATGATGTAACAGCAGAAGAGTGAGTGCAGCTCTGGAGGTGACTAGAAGATAGGACATGTGTGGTATGGGGTGTGATGAGGGCAGATGTTGTTACCCTAGGGGCAGATGGCATTAACCCCTTGTATTCGTGACGCCAGGGCATGGTTTAGCCTAAAACAACCAGAAGGTATACCGCTGGATTCTGGGCTAGGCACGGGGGCAATAAAGTTACGGATAATGGAAGCTTTACTGAGTGACAGATGGTAAAGTCTATACAGTTCAGCCAGGGCCCACGGAGGTGACCAGTGACTTCAGAGACATTAAGGTGTTGCTGGGACTTGTAGTACATGGGGTCAATTTAATGCAGACCATGCTGGCTTGACAAATGATGACTGTGACTGACAAGACTGTGGTTTCTTGTAGCCTCTTGTGGCCGCAGACTGGACTCCTATCACTCTGGACTCTCTGGGACTCAACTTGACCTCAGCAAAGACTTGTAAGGAAAGAGAGAGAAGCCCCACCCAGGGCTTATATGGGGGAGACCAGCAGGGAGCCCATAGGTCACCCCGGGGATCACTTGGTCACTGATACCTTCTGGGTAACAATCACATGACAAGTCACATGGTGAACAGTCGTAAAGTGACAACACTTCCTGAACACATTACATGGTATAATACATTAGAAACATATTTACATGGGGGGGGGCCCAGGGGACACTGTAGGGAGGCTGCCTGACAGGACAGCAAGGGCACGGAGTAGAACCTCCCATACTGGGTCACCACATATGATCTAACAGTAGAATAGTAAGGGCAGCTCTGCGGGTGGCTGAAGGATAAACCATGTAACAGCAGAAGAGTGAGTGCAGCTCTGGAGGTGACTGGAGTTTAAGACATGGTGTAACTGCAGAATAGAGAGTGCAGCTCTGGAGGTGACTAGAGGAAGAGAAAAAAGAAAAATAGCCAGCACAACTACCTAATACACGGTGGGACCCTTACTGGACATATGGCCTCTGACTGGGTAACATGCTGGATCCACTATCAATTAAAAAACCTCCTGTGAATAGGGAGGGGTGCACGGCTACAGAGGGGGTCACTCTCCCTAAATTGCACAGCAAAAAAAAAGCCGTGCACCCCTCCCTATTCACAGGAGGTTTTTTTAATTGATAGTGGATCCAGCATGTTACCCAGTCAGAGGCCATATGTCCAGCAGAGGTGAGAGAAATGAGTGTTAGGGTCCCATCTGAAATGAGGCCACCTCCGCGTGGTGGATAAGGGGGGGGGGGGACACGTTTTGATCAAAAAGTGCGCTAAGAGCCTCAATTTTTTGACCAAGAGCGCTGCTGCAACTGTGATGTCCCAGTGCAGGATATAGTTCCGTACAGTCCTTAGGTCCTGTTAGGTTGAGTCCCTCTGTGTCCTAGGGGCTCTCCTGCAGTGTCTCCCCCATAGTAATATATAATGTGTATAGTGTTATGTGTTATGTATAAAGGACCTTTAACCCCTTAAGGACCAAGCGTTTTTCTGTTTTTGCGTTTTCGTTTTTTCCTCCTTACATTTTAAAAATCATAACTCTTTCAATTTTGCACCTAAAATTCCATATGATGCTTACTTTTTACGCCACCAATTCTACTTTGTAATGACATCAGTCATTTTACCCAAAAATCTATAGCAAAACGAGAAAAAATATCATTGTGCGACAAAATTGAAGAAGAAAACACCATTTTGTAACTTTTGGGGGCTTCCATTTCTATGTCGTAAATATTTCGGTAAAAATGACACCTTATCTTTATTCTGTAGGTCCATACGGTTAAAATGATCCCCTACTTATATAGGTTTGATTTTGTCGTACTTTTGGAAAAAATCATAACTACATGCAGGAAAATTAATACATTTAAAATTGTCCTCTTCTGACCCCTATAACTTTTTTATTTTTCAGCGAACGGGGGCGGTATGAGGGCTCATTTTTAGCACCGTGATCTGAAGTTTTAATTGGCACCATATTTGTTTTCATTGGTCTTTTTGATCTCTTTTTATTCCTTTTTTTTTATGCTATAAAAATTGACCAAAAATACGCTATTTTGGACTTTGGAATTTTTTTTGCCTGTACGCCATTGACCGTGCGGTTTAATTTACAATAAATATTTTTATAGTTCGGACATTTATGCACGCGGCGATACCACATATGTTTATTTTTATTATGTTTTCTATTTTTTACAGGGAATTTGGGAAAAGGGGGGTGATTTAAACTTTTAATAAGGAAGGGGTTAATGTGTTTTTACACTTTTAGTCCCCTTAGGAGACTTTTAGGAAGAATCATTTGATTCCTCATACAGATCAATGGGATTACATACAATCCCATTGATCTGTGTGCTCTGCGCTCGATTGATAAAGCCTGGTCCTGCCAAGCTGTATCATTCTGGGCACTGGAGCCGCTGCAGCAGGAGAGGTAAGCCCTCAGGCTACCTCAGTAGTGGATCGCCCCCACGCTGCAGGCACCTTTAGATGCCGCTGTCAACTTTGACAGTGGTGATCTAAAGGGTTAATAGCCGCCCGCCACGATCGCCGCATGTCGGCTATTAATGCCGGCCCCCAGCTAAAGGAATCAGCTGGGGGCCGGCCGGTATGACGCAGGCTCGAGTTGGGAGCACGCGTCATACCCTGTTAACGGCCATTGGACGAGCATAGACGTCCATGGTCGTTATCGGGTTAAGGACCTTTGAGTTAGTCACATGATAATGTGGTCACATGATGTGTTTGTTACCCAGAGAGCACCAGCTAACCAGGTGACCTGCAGCTTGGCCTATGGGCTTCTTGCTCAGCCCCCCGCCTTTATAAGAGGAGCGGCCATTAAAATCTCTCTTAGATCCTGAGGTCATGTCCAGTCCAGACGTCTCAGGGTCAGTGTCCAGCACATCTGGAGGCCTCAACCTAAATTACAGCCACAAGTCAGTAAGTCATCTCTGTCTGCTGTCACTATCTTCAGTCAAGTCTATTATAGTCAGCGTGGCCTGCACCTATAGTCTGTCAGAGTCACTACAAGTCCCAGCAAGCTGTGAGGTCCCCTGTGTTACTGGTCACCTCTCTGGGATCCTGGCCGAGCTGTAAAGACTGTTACCATCTGTCTACCTCAGTAAAGCTACCGTTAACCCTAACCTGGCCTTGGACTCTTATTGCCCTGCCTACCATTGGGACAGAGGTGCTACCGCTCAGGTGGTTACTGGGAAAACCACGCCCTGGCGTCACGAACATTTATGGGTTAATAACACCTGCCCCTGGGCTACAACATCTGCCCCCTACACCTCACCATCGCACCTCGAGACACCCCGTGGCTTCGCCACACAACCTTCTTTTTTTTGTAGTCAAGAGGATAAGACATGATGTAACAGCAGAATAGTGAGTGCAGCTCTAGAGGTGACTGGAGAATAAGACATAATAGAACAGCAGAACAGAGAGTGCAGCTTTAGAGGTGACTGGAGAATAAGACATGATAGAACAGCAGAACAGAGAGTGCAGCTCTAGAGGTGACTGGAGAATAAGACATGATAGAACAGCAGAACAGAGAGTGCAGCTCTAGAGGTGACTGGAGAATAAGACATGATGTAACAGCAGAACAGAGAGTGCAGCTCTAGAGGTGACTGGAGAATAAGACATGATAGAACAGCAGAACAGAGAGTGCAGCTCTAGAGGTGACTGGAGAATAAGACATGATGTAACAGCAGAATAGTGAGTGCAGCTCTAGAGGTGACTGGAGAATAAGACATGATGTAACAGCAGAATAGTGAGTGCAGCTCTAGAGGTGACTGGAGAATAAGACATGATGTAACAGCAGAATAGTGAGTGCAGCTCTAGAGGTGACTGGAGAATAAGACATGATAGAACAGAGAGTGCAGCTCTGGAGGTGTTTGGAGCATCATGATGCAGCTTTATATGGAGGAGATGTCCCTGGACTCCGGCCCTGTAGATGAGACACAATAATGGGATCCGTCCTTATATAAAATATTTATTGGCTCTAGCGGTTTGGGGGGCGCGGTCAGGAGCGCAGATCTATGGGGTCTTTGGTTGTGGGGTCAGGCAGCCTTCAGCTTCTGGCTCTGCTCCTCTTCTATGGCCTGGACCCGCTCCCTCTCCTTGATGAGCTGGACCCCACAGTACGTCACAAACCATATGGACAGGGTGCTGACCGGGAAGCCTGGAAGAAGGAGAAACGGGGAGTCAGATGTATACAATGCAGATACATCTTAGATACATTGTAGATACATCTTAGATACATTGTAGATACATTAGAGATACATTGTAGATATATTAGAGATACAATGCAGATACATCTTAGATACATCTTAGATACATTGCAGATACATTGCAGAAAATGTTTTAAAGGTAGAAGTGGATCCAGCTGGGAGGGGACATATAACACCGTCCTTTATATTCCCCTTCCAGTTGGATCCACTTCTACCTTTGAAAGGTTTTTGCTGCAGAAAATCTACAGCGTCTGTTCCTACCCTCATTGTAAGATCTCTGTTTACAGTCAGTGACTGGAAATGTTCAGAGCTGAAGACCTGTTCTCTCTCAGTGCTCCTCACACAGGAGAGCAGCTCGTCGCAGTGTATCAGGACTCCAGCAACAATCTAAATGTGCACAAGGCTTTTACCATCACCTTCCAGCAAGCAGAGATCTTGTTTTTTATTAGAATGTTACAGGTAAATGTCTTTTACCCATTTTCTGGTTAAAAACGGATGTATAATAACAGATGAAATAACGTCCATAAAATAACGTCCATATTCATCCGTTAAGACCCCTTATAACATCCTCATGTACGGGCCGTTTTAACACCTCTGCCTACAGACTCCCACAACCGGGACTACTACTACTCCCATCATGGAACAGACTTGTTTCCATGATGGGAGTAGTAGTTCCCTGGCTGCGGGAGTCTGCCGGTGGCTGGGGAGACTACATTAGTGTTTGTACTACAACCCCCATCATGGATCAGACTCTGTTCCATGATGGGGGTTGTAGTGCAGGGGCTGAGGGATTGATCGCACCGGGTTTCACTTCTGAGACCCAATGTGATTAGAAGTTATTAAACAGGGGAGCGGGTGGCATGCTCCGCAACCTGCAATATATTTTACTTTTTTTTTTTTATTCCCCACCGGGAGCCCTGAATGGCCGGTACTGAGGAGCCATTAAGGGCTCCCGGCGGGGTTTTCAAATAGAAGTGCTGCGGTGGGGAAAGATATATAGAACCGCTGTGGGGGGGGGGGGGGGCGCTTCTATATATCTTGCCCCCTGCTGCACATTTATATATGTATTGCCCCCTGCAGCGCTTATATATTGTCCCCCCACAGCGCATATATATATATTGTCCCCCCCCCTCTCGCAGCGCATATATATATTGCCCCCCCCCGCAGCGCATATATATATTGTTCCATGATGGGAGTAGTAGTAGTCCCTCAGGAGTCTGCTGATGTCACCTCTTCTGAGCTCAGAAGTAATCACGGATATTATAATTGCAAACGTATGACATAAAGGCTCATCCGTCACCCATAGACTTCAATGTTAAAAATAACGGCCGTTAATTTACCCGTTTCTTGTGACAGACAAAAAATTTGTGCATGTGCCGTATATTCTTCCGTCACAAAAAACGTCCGTTAGTCATGACGGGTCATAACGGATAATCAAAGAATACCATAGACTTTAATAGGATTTTGTAACGGACGTTTATAACGGATCTTTTAACGTAACAGCTTTATAGTGCGAAAGCGGCCTTTGCTGGATTTTAGCTCTGATCTATTTGGACATCACCCAACTAAAATAATTGTAAATCTGCCCCTTTCCTTATTGCTTCCCCCATCACCCCCATTCTTTACACTGCAGCTCCATTAGTGCCTACAAACATAATCAGATACTCTAGCTTAGCTGCATGGTCTACTGCAGTGGTCTTCAACCTGCGGACCTCCAGATGTTGCAAAACTACAACTCCCAGCAATTTACAAATCTGTTTAACTTTCTGGCACCAGTTGATTTTAAAAAAGAATGTTTTTTACTGGAATACCCCTTTAATTCTTGCTTTCAGCTGAGAAGTGATACAATTGTATCCAGTCTAGACAATGCTCTGTGAGCTAAACATCCCGGACTCCAGACTGATACATTGTACATAACTAGTCCTGCTCTCAGCTGAGAAGTGATACAATTGTATCCAGTCTAGACAATGCTCTGTGAGCTAAACATCCTGGACTCCAGACTGATACATTGTACATAGCTAGTCCTGCTCTCAGCTGAGAAGTGATACAATTGTATCCAGTCTAGACAATGCTCTGTGAGCTAAACATCCTGGACTCCAGACTGATACATTGTACATAGCTAATCCTGCTCTCAGCTGAGAAGTGATACAATTGTATCCAGTCTAGACAATGCTCTGTGAGCTAAACATCCTGGACCCCAGACTGATACATTGTCCATAACTAGTCCTGCGCTCAGCTGAGAAGTGATACAATTGTATCCAGTCTAGACAATGCTCTGTGAGCTAAACATCCTGGACTCCAGACTGATACATTGTACATAGCTAGTCCTGCTCTCAGCTGAGAAGTGATACAATTGTATCCAGTCTAGACAATGCTCAGTGAGCTAAACATCCTGGACTCCAGACTGATACATTGTACATAGCTAGTCCTGCTCTCAGCTGAGAAGTGATAATTATATCCAGTCTAGACAATGCTCTGTGAGCTAAACATCCTGGACTCCAGACTGATACATTGTACATAGCTAGTCCTGCTCTCAGCTGAGAAGTGATACAATTGTATCCAGTCTGGACAATGCTCTGTGAGCTAAACATCCCAGACTCCAGACTGATACATTGTACATAACTAGTCCTGCTCTCAGCTGATAAGTGATACAATTGTGTCCAGTCTACACAATGCTCTGTGAGCTAAACATCCTGGACTCCAGATTGATACATTGTACATAGCTAGTCCTGCTCTCAGCTGAGAAGTGATACAATTGTATCCAGTCTAGACAATGCTCTGTGAGCTAAACATCCTGGACTCCAGACTGATACATTGTACATAACTAGTCCTGCTCTCAGCTGAGAAGTATATACAATTGTATCCAGTCTAGACAATGCTCTGTGAGCTAAACATCCTGGACTCCAGACTGATACATTGTACATAGCTAGTCCTACCCTCAGCTGAGAAGTGATACAATTGTATCCAGTCTAGACAATGCTCTGTGAGCTAAACATCTTGGACCCCAGACTGATACATTGTACATAGCTAGTCCTGCCCTCAGCTGAGAAATAGATACAATTGTATCCAGTCTAGACAATGCTCTGTGAGCTAAACATCTTGGACCCCAGACTGATACATTGTACACAGCTAGTCCTGCCCTCAGCTGAGAAATAGATACACCTGTATAAGGTCCAGACAATGCTCTTGGACAGTGGTCTCCAACCTGCGGACCTCCAGATGTTGCAAAACTACAACTCCCAGCATGCCCGGACAGCCAACGGCTGTCCGGGCATGCTGGGAGTTGTAGTTTTGCAACATCTGGAGGTCCGCAGGTTGGAGACCACTGGTCAACTGTATCTGACAATGTCCCAAATTCATTTCCTGTCTCCTCATAGGTTGCTGCAGTTTATACCCACAATGCTTTACACTGCAACTCTGCTCCATTCAGAAACAACTATAACCAGTAACCACAGCTTTAGTAATATTGCCTGCTAGAGTGTAAAGCTGTCAGATATCCACCTCCTTCCACACCAGAGGTTGGTGAACTCCTTATGCTTTACACTGCAGCGCTGCTACATTAAAGGGGTACTCCGGTGGAAACCCTTTTTTTTTTTTCATTTTTTTTTTTTTTTTAAATCATCTGGTGCCAGAAAGTTAAACCGATTTGTAAATTACTTCTATAAAAAAAAAAAATCTTAATCCTTCCAGTACTTATTAGCTGCTGAATACTACAGAGGAAATTCTTTTCTTTTTTGAACATAGAGCTCTCTGCTTACATCACGACCACAGTGCTCTCTGCTGACATCTCTGTCCATTTCAGGAACTGTCCAGAGTAGGAGAAAATCCCCATAGCAAACATATGCTGCTCTGGACAGTTCCTAAAATGAACAGAGATGTCAGCAGAGAGCTCTGTGTTCCAAAAAGAAAATAATTTCCTCTGTAGTATTCAGCAGCTGTTAAGTACTGGAAGGATTAAGATTTTTTTAATAGAAGTAATTTACAAATCTGTTTAACTTTCTGGCACCAGTTGATTTAAAGGGGTACTACCGTGGAAAACGTATTATTATTTATTTAATCAACTGGTGCTAGAAAGTTAAACAGATTTGTAAATTACTTTTTTTTATTAAAAAAATCTTAATCCTTCCAGTACTTTTTAGAGGCTGTATACTAAAGAGAAATCCAAAAAAGAAATGCATTTCCTCTGATGTCATGACCACAGTGCTCTCTGCTGACCTCTGCTGTCCATTTTAGGAACTGTCCAGAGCAGGAGAAAATTCCCATAGCAAACATATGCTGCTCTGGACAGTTCCTAAAATGGACAGCAGAGGTCAGCAGAGAGCACTGTGGTCATGACATCAGAGGAAATGCATTTCTTTTTTTAATTTCTCTTTAGTATACAGCCTCTAAAAAGTACTGGAAGGATTAAGATTTTTTTTTTTTTTATAGAAGTGATTTACAAATCTGTTTAACTTTCTGGCACCAGTTGATTTAAAAAAAAAAAAAAAAAGTTTTCCACGGGAGTACCCCTTTAAAAATAAAATAAAAAAAATAGTCTTTTCCACCGGAGTACCCCTTTAAATATCCAAGGATGTGAAAGAGAAAATTACTGATAATTATAATAAATATTATCATGGTTCATTTTATTTAGCTCATGTACAATGAATTATCTAGATTTTAATAACCGGAGTACTCCTTTATGACATTGATTCTTGGAGTCTTGAATATTTGTAAAATCCACCTCCTGTGTTAGTAGACAGCCTTATGTTCCTGTAGGCAAATCTAAGTATACCGCCACATTATACAGTAAATAATACTACAACGCGGAAACTAGAGCCTGATCTAAATGTCTCATAGGAAGAGACTGAGAAGATTGCTGTGTACTTTGCTGCCATCTAGTGTCCAAACAGTGAAATGTCCACAAACAGATATAATGATACACAGACATCATGGACCAGTGTTTCCCAACCAGAGTGCCTCCAGCTGTTGCAAAACTACAACTCCCAGCATACCCGGACAGCCTTTGGCTGTCCGGGTATGCTGGGAGTTGTAGTTTTGCAACAGCTGGAGGCACCGTGGTTGGGAAACACTGTCATAGACTGACACTTACCTGTGATGAGAATCCTTTTAGCCACCAGCAAAGCGAATTCCAGACTGTTCAGGGCTAAAATGTTGTATAAAATAATAGCCCAGAAGTTCGCTGCCCCGAAAAAGCCTCGGATCCTCCTGGACATGGACTCAGGAAGCCTTGCCTGATAGGAACAAAGATATATATATATATATGCAGTATTATAGTAGTTATATTCTTGTATATAGGGGGCAGTATTATAGTAGCTATATTCGTGTATATAGGAGCAGTATTATAGTAGTTATATTCTTGTATATAGGAGCAGTATTATAGTAGTTATATTCTTGTATATAGGAGCAGTATTATAGTAGTTATATTCTTGTATATAGGAGGCAGTATTATAGTAGTTATATTCTTGTATATAGGAGCAGTATTATAGTAGTTATATTCTTGTATATAGGAGGCAGTATTATAGTAGTTATATTCTTGTATATAGGAGCAGTATTATAGTAGTTATATTCTTGTATATAGGAGCAGTATTATAGTAGTTATATTCTTGTATATAGGAGCAGTATTATAGTAGTTATATTCTTGTATATAGGAGGCAGTATTATAGTAGTTATATTCTTGTATATAGGAGGCAGTATTATAGTAGTTATATTCTTGTATATATGAGCAGTATTATAGTAGTCATATTCTTGTATATAGGAGCAGTATTATAGTAGTTATATTCTTGTATATAGGAGCTGTATTATACTAGTCATATTCTTGTATATAGGAGCAGTATTATAGTAGTTATATTCTTGTATATAGGAGAAGTATTATAGTAGTTATATTCTTGTATATAGGAGACAGTATTATAGTAGATATATTCTTGTATATAGGAGGCAGTATTATAGTAGTTATATTCTTGTATTTAGGGGCAGTATTATAGTAGTTATATTCTTGTATATAGGAGCAGTGTTATAGTAGTTATATTCTTGTATATAGGAGCAGTATTATAGTAGTTATATTCTTGTACATAGGAGCAGTATTATAGTAGTTATATTCTTGTATATAGGAGCAGTATTATAGTAGTTATATTCTTGTATATAGGAGCAGTATTATAGTAGTTATATTCTTGTATATAGGGAGGCAGTATTATAGTAGTTATATTCTTGTATATAGGAGCAGTATTATAGTAGTTATATTCTTGTATATAGGAGACAGTATTATAGTAGTTATATTCTTGTATATAGGAGGCAGTATTATAGTAGTTATATTCTTGTATATAGGAGCAGTATTATAGTAATTATATTCTTGTATATAGGAGCAGTATTATAGTAGTTATATTCTTGTATATAGGGGGCAGTATCATAATAAGTATAATATTATAATAGGCGCAATTATTGTTTCTCTGTAATTATTTGGCTGTACCTATAGACATCCCCACAACTTACCTCCAGGCTGGCAAATGGTTCCAACTCAAAAAACTTCTGTACCCATAACTCGAAATTCAGACCAAAGCAGTTGCAGATTGACCAGATGTAGACGATCTCACAGGGGCCGAGCCACAGGGTGGTCACCAGGAATGTGGCAATAGTGGCCACCAGCTCCTTCTTTATGTTATTATGATTCTCACCGAGGTAGTCGTAGACGTATCTGTGTGGGAGAAGACAGTGTATAATACAATTTGCCATCTACTCTTTTAACCCCCTCATGACCAGAGATATTTTTTGTTTCAATGTTAAAGCAAAACTTTACCTTGTGGAAGACATTTTTTTATGTTAGCCAACCCCATTTTTTTCCTTTTTTTTTTTTTTTTTTATAAAAAAGTATGCAAAGGCATTCCGGTCAGAAAGATGGCCACTGCATGAGGAGCTATGAAGCTTGTGGTTTAGCACTACCACAGGTGTCCTAGACTTTATGTCCCCTAGGCCACAGAGCCACAGTCAACACCAATCCTGCAGCCACTAGAGGCCGGTAACATCTCTTCCTCTAGGTTGTGCATTGGGAGTGACATCATTGTGTGCATCCCAAAAGTAGAGATGCCCCTGGCCTCAAGTGGCTGCTAGAAGAAGCTGCCTGCAGCCTAGATGTGGGAGATGATGGTGGTCACTGCAGGGCGAGCAATGTACAGGTGGGGGGAAACTAAGTATACCCACTGGCGGAACAAGCTATCTACAGGGGTCCTACCTAGAGTAAGGGGGTAAATTACCTAATGGGGGTCGTGCGGGGGATGTCCTACCTACATAGGGGAGCAAGGAACCTTAAGAGTAGGTCATTACTACACTCGAAAATTACCTATTACAAGGGGCTTATGGGATCTGGAATAGAGTCTTTATTAGTTTAGAGGTCTGGTCTGGGGTCTGTATTAGTTTAGGGGGTCTGGTCTGGGGTCTGTATTAGTTTAGGGGTCTGGTCTGGGGTCTGTATTAGTTTAGGGGTCTGGTCTGGGGTCTGTATTAGTTTAGGGGTCTAGTCTGGGGTCTGTATTAGTTTAGGGGTCTGGTCTGGGGTCTGTATTAGTTTAGGGGTCTGATCTGGGGTCTGTATTAGTTTAGGGGTCTGGTCTGGGGTCGTAATTAGTTTAGGGGTCTGGTCTGGGGTCTGTATTAGTTTAGGGGTCTGGTCTGGGTTCTGTATTGGTTTAGGGGTCTGGTCTGGGGTTTGTATTAGTTTAGGGGTCTGGTCTGGGATCTGTATTAGTTTAGGTGTCTGGTCTGGGGTCTGTTTTAGTTTAGGGGTCTGGTCTGGGTTCTGTATTAGTTTAGGGGTCTGGTCTGGGGTCTGTATTAGTTTAGGGGTCTGGTCTGTGGTCTGTTTTAGTTTAGGGGTCTGGTCTTGGTTCTGTAGTAGTTTAGGGGTCTGGTCTGGGTTCTGTATTAGTTTAGGGGTCTGGTCTGGGGTCTGTATTAGTTTAGGGATCTGGTCTGGGGTCTGTATTATTTTACTGGTCTGGTCTGGGGTCTGTATTAGTTTAGGGGTCTGGTCTGGGTTCTGTATTAGTTTAGGGGTCTGGTCTGGGGTCTGTTTTAGTTTAGGGGTCTTGTCTGGGGTCTGAATTAGTTTAGGGGTCTGGTCTGGGGACTGTATTAGTTTAGGGGTCTGGTCTGGGGTCTGTTTTAGTTTAGGGGTCTGGTCTGGGGTCTGTATTAGTTTAGGGGTCTGGTCTGGGGTCTGTATTAGTTTAGGGGTCTGGTCTGGGTTCTGTATTAGTTTAGGGGTCTGGTCTGGGGTCTGTATTAGTTTAGGGGTCTGGTCTGGGTTGCGTATTATTTTACTGGTCTGGTCTGGGGTCTGTATTAGTTTAGGGGTCTGGTCTGGGACCTGTATTAGTTTAGGGGTCTGGTCTGGGGTCTGTATTAGTTTAGGGGTCTGGTCTGGGGTCTGTATTAGTTTAGGGGTCTGGTCTGGGTTGTGTATTAGTTTAGGGGTCTGGTCTGGGGTCTGTATTAGTTTAGGGGTCTGGTCTGGGTTGTGTATTAGTTTAGGGGTCTGGTCTGGGGTCTGTTTTAGTTTAGGGGTCTGGTCTGGGGTCTGTATTAGTTTAGGGGTCTGGTCTGGGGTCTGTATTAGTTTAGGGGTCTGGTCTGGGGTCTGTATTAGTTTAGGGGTCTGGTCTGGGTTGTGTATTAGTTTAGGGGTCTGGTCTGGGGTCTGTTTTAGTGATCTTATGTTGTCCGGAGGCTCGTACAGATACGGCTGACACCTTACTGATACTCACTTGCAGAGCCAGTCATTTATCCCTCTGTCAAAGTGTCTGAAACAAAGAAAAAGCAAAAGAAAATCATCAATAAATCTATAAGGAAGCCGCATCACATCCACTGCCATCTACTGAAGTACAGAACAATCTCCTCTTGTGCCCCCTATAGGCTGGATATGAGAAGTTTGTGTAAAACCGTCCCAGTACATAGAAATAGACTCATTTGATCAGATTAGGGATGTGTTGGCCATATTGGTTCTGACTCATCCATCATTATATGTTTGTATATATTTGTAGTTATGTTATTTATTGCTCTGATACATCTTATAATAAATGAAACTGCTTAATAATTTAGATTGGACGTCTTCTAGTGTTTTATGTATTCAGCTCCTCTGCAGAAATATGTGTCTCCATGGTTACAGACAAGACCTGCGTTATGAGAAGGATCTTTTTGCATATGGGTGAATGAACACATTTATTGTAGTCAGAGATCGTTCTACACCAGATCTCTATTCAGACATGTAGAGTCGACTCTGTGGTGACTTCAGGACGGGCTCTGCCTATAGGCAAAATAGGCAGCCACCTAGAGCGCACTCATGATTGGGGCGCCACTCTGCCCGCAGCAATAAAGTTTGTTAGCATCTGAAGCACCCCAGTAGTAAGGAGATTACATAAGGAGGAGGTTTGTTACAGTGTGTCACCCCAGTAGTAAGGAGATTACATGAGGAGGAGGTTTGTTACAGTGTGTCATCCCAGTAGTAAGGAGATTACATGAGGAGGAGGTTTGTTTCAGTGTGTCACCCCAGTAGTAAGGAGATTACATGAGGAGGAGGTTTGTTACAGTGTGTCACCACAGTAGTAAGGTAATTACATGAGGAGGGGGTTTGTTACAGTGTGTCACCCCAGTAGTAAGGTAATTACATGAGGAGGAGGTTTGTTACAGTGTGTCACCCTAGTAGTAAGGAGATTACATGAGGAGAAGGTTTGTTACAGTGTTTCACCCCAGTAGAAAGGTGATTACATGAGGAGGAGGTTTGTTATAGTGTGTCACCCCAGTAGTAAGGGGATTACATGAGGAGAAGGTTTGTTACAGTGTTTCACCCCAGTAGTAAGGAGATTACATAAGGAGGAGGTTTGTTACAGTGTGTCATCCCAGTAGTAAGGAGATTACATGAGGAGGAGGTTTGTTACAGTGTGTCACCCCAGTAGTAAGGAGATTAAATGAGGAGGAGGCTTGTTACAGTGTGTCACCCCAGTAGTAAGGGGATTACATGAGGAGGAGGTTTGTTACAGTGTGTCACCCCAGTAGTAAGGGGATTACATGAGGAGGAGGTTTGTTACAGTGTGTCACCCCAGTAGTAAGGAGATTACATGAGGAGGAGGCTTGTTACAGTGTGTCACCCCAGTAGTAAGGAGATTACATAGGAGGGGGTTTGTTACAGTGTGTCACCCCAGTAGTAAGGAGATTACATGAGGAGGAGGTTTGTTACAGTGTGTCACCCCAGTAGTAAGGGGATTACATGAGGAGGAGGTTTGTTACAGTGTGTCACCCCAGTAGTAAGGAGATTACATGAGGAGGAGGCTTGTTACAGTGTGTCACCCCAGTAGTAAGGAGATTACATAGGAGGGGGTTTGTTACAGTGTGTCACCCCAGTAGTAAGGAGATTACATGAGGAGGAGGTTTGTTACAGTGTGTCACCCCAGTAGTAAGGGGATTACATGAGGAGGAGGTTTGTTACAGTGTGTCACCCCAGTAGTAAGGAGATTACATGAGGAGGAGGCTTGTTACAGTGTGTCACCCCAGTAGTAAGGAGATTACATAGGAGGGGGTTTGTTACAGTGTGTCACCCCAGTAGTAAGGTGGGACATGTTAAGGGATGGACCCAATGGGCGGGGTCAAGGGGCGGCAGAATTAGCTTTCACCTAGGGTGACAAAAATCCTTGCACCAGGTCTGGGTGACTTACGTTTCAGCAAAGACGTAGAGCATGGTGATACACTTGGGCGGCTGCGGAGGGTTGAGATGGTCCAGTCTGGAGATGGTGTTTATAACACCGAACATCACGGCTGCCTTCACCCAATCGTAGACTAAGTTAGAGTACGCCAAGCCGGCTGCGGGCATAAAAATAGTGTTATAGAAGACGATATAATGGCGCCAACTTTATGGGGAAAAAGTACATGACCAGACGGATACAACACTGTCAGGCTGAAAACACACACGACATTTTCCTAAAATAATACTCGCTGCAACCGCATGTTATCTGGTAGACAGAAGAGAAATATAAAAAGGCAGACATACTGAAATTGGTTTGTTTGGTTGTTTTTTCACCCTTTTTAGTAGCGTTTTTATCCTCAGTGATAGTTTTTCAAAACCGCAGCATTCTGAGGGTATGGCTATTATTTTCAAGAAATTGTATTGTTTTTCTTCCCATAGACTTACCCCCCCCCCCCCCCCAATAAGTGTAGGGTCACATGGGAGTGTATCCGCATGGTATTTGACGCTGCGTATGCGCCGTTGGCAACAAAAAAAAAGGGGTATATTTTTTCTAGTATTTTTTTTCCACAGTTATTCAGTAAAAATATTTCATACAAGAATCACGGGACTCGTAATGAGAAAAACGCAGAGGATAAAACCCCAAATAAAAATAGGTCACATATTCGAAAAGAAAAAAAAAACGTTTTAGGCAAAAAACAAAAGTTGTGTCTGTTCGTCTGTGTTCACACTGTAATGAATTTTAATGTATTCTATTCAGGTCACATTTTTATCAGCTGGTAATTTTTTTAATCTTTATTTTTGTTGTCGATTCCATCTAAAAAAAACAGCATAAAATTTGAGTGTAAATTGCTCATAAATACGCAGTGTGAACTTCGCCTAAGTGTTTTATATGACCTAAAATTCACTATTTTTCTTTTCACAAAATTTTTCACAAAATTTTTTATTTCATTCACAGTAACTGAAGAACTATTTGAAAAATGTTATGCAAAAAAAAAAGAGATGCTAAATATCCAGGGAGTGAAATTGTCTCAGCGATGTGTTAGGATGCGGGGCGGACCAAATCATGTCCAATAGCCAGACAATGTAGTAATTTTTTAAAAATTTTACAAAACCAAAATTTTACAATTATTTTTGCAATTTTTCAGCAAAATCATGTGGACGTGGTTTTGTCCATGATGTGCAACCACACCATAAACATCAAACGCCGCTTTAAATAAAATTTGGACTTTGATAAATAAGTTAAAAAAATAAATCAAGTAAAAACAAAGTTAGATAAAATAAAAATAAAAAGTTAATAAATTAATAATAATAATAATAATAATAATTTATAAAATAAATTAATAATATAAGAATTTAAAATAAAAATAATATAAGAATTTAAAATACTAAAATAATATAATATATAATATAATAATAAAAAATAAAAAGGAAAAATAAATAAATAAAATTACGCACCCAGCGACCAGTCCGAAAGTTTCTTCACGCATTTCAAGTCTGACGGTATGGAGAGAATGTAGAGGAAGTGGAATAGGACGTCCACGAGGAGTATGAGCAGCACGTGGACCACGGCCTGGACACGAATGCTCCGCATCTCATTGTCTTTACGGGTCAGGGTCTTGTTGTGAACCTGGGATGGGAGAAAGAGAGCAAAATAAAGGGGAAAAAATTATACAAAAATCTTTTTTTCTTTTTTATTATAGAATTATTTTTTTTTAATTTTGATTCCCGCAAGCAAAGTCTGAAATATTTAAAATTCTTTCAATATGAGAATTAATGGGACCGAATAGGTCTGGGTAGTCGGATATTCAGGCAGTCATTGAAAAAAAAAAAAAATTAAACAAAATTTTTTTTTTAAAGAAGGGAAGTTTTTAGGAATGAAAAGGAAAAAATTAAAAAAAAAAATAGATGACTTTTGATTCATTTTTTGGTAAATTCCACATTTTTCTATTACATAAGTATGGAAGAATATTTTATGAGCAACTGAGGAATCACATGTCCAAGTCCCCTTGTGGGACTTACAAAAAATTTCCCTTTCCCCAAAAATATTTTTCCCTGAAAAAAAAATGAATATATATATATTTTAAACCCTTAGTGACCTGGGAAATCAAAATGTTTGAATTTTTTCCACCTTTTTTTTCCATGTGCAGAGCCATACGAGGGCTTGTTTTTTGTGGGACCAATTTCCCTTTGTAACAACAATCTTCATTTTACCATAAAATATACGGTGAAACAGAGAAAATGTTATTGTTTGAGGTTGAATTTTAAAAATGAAACAACAAAATATTGGAGGGAGTGTGTAGTTTCGCTTCTATGCCGTTTACTGTTCTTTGAAATATGCATGTTATCTGAATTTATCAGTTCAATGTGATAATGATACCCAAACTGTAGGATTATGTTTTACTACTTAAAAATAAAACCAATATATAAACACTGCTCAAAAAACATAAAGTGAACACTTAACCAACACAATGTAACTCCAAGTCACTGACACTTGTGTGAGATCCCACTGTCCACTCAGGAAGAACACTGATTGACAATCAATTTCACATGGAACAGACAACAGGTGGAAATTATAGGCAATTAGCAAGACACCCCCAATAAAGGAGTGGTTCTGCAGGTGGTGACCACAGACCACTTCTCAGTTCCTATGCTGCCTGGCTGATGTTTTGGTCACTTTTGAATGCTGGCGGTGCTTTCACTCTAGTGGTAGCATGAGACGGAGTCTACAACCCACACAAGTGGCTCAGGTAGTGCAGCTCATCCAGGATAGCACATCAATGCGAGCTGTGGCAAGAAGGTTTGCTGTGTCTGTCAGCGTAGTGTCAAGAGCATGGAGGCGCTACCAGGAGACAGGTCAGTACATCAGGAGACGTGGAGGAGGCCGTAGGAGGGTAACAACCCAGCAGCAGGACCGCTACCTCGGCCATTGTGCAAGGAGGAGCAGGAGGAGCACTGCCAGAGCCCTGCAAAATGACCTCCAGCAGGCCACAAATGTGCATGTGTCCACTCAAATGGTCAGAAACAGACTCCATGAGGGTGGTATCAGGGCCCGACGTTCACAGGTGGGGGTTGTGCTTACAGTCCAACACCGTGCAGGACATTTGGCACTTCCCAGAGAACGCCAAGATTGGCAAATTAACCACTGGCACCCTGTACTCTTCACAGATGAAAGCAGGTTCACACTGAGCACATGTGACAGGCGTGACAGAGTCTGGAGACGCCGTGGAGAACGTTCTGCTGCTCCATGCAACATCCTCCAGCATGATCGGTTTGGTGGTGGGTCAGTAATGGTGTGGGGTGGCATATCTTTGGGGGGCCGCACAGCCCTCCATGTGCTTGCCAGAGGTAGCCTGACTGCCATTAGGTACCGAGATGAGATCCTCAGACCCCTTGTGAGACCATATGCTGGTGCGGTTGGTCCTGGGTTCCTCCTAATACTAGACAATGCTAGACCTCATGTGGCTGGAGTGTGTTAGCAGTTCCTACAAGAGGAAGGCATTGATGCTATGGACTGGCCGCCCGTTCCCCTGAATCCGATTGAGCACATCTGGGACATCTCGCTCCATCCACCACAGACTGTCCAGGAGTTGGCGGATGCTTTAGTCCAGGTCTGGGAGGACATCCCTCAGGAGACCATCCTCCACCTCATCAGGAGCATGCCCAGGCGTTGTAGGGAGGTCATACGGGCACGTGGAGGCCACACACACTACTGAGCCTCATTGGGACTTGTATTAAGGACATTACATAAAGTTGGATCAGCCTGTAGTGGGGTTTTCCCCTGTGATTTTGAGGGTGACTCCATATCCAGACCTCCAGGTGTTGATGATTTCCATTGATAATTTTTGTGTGATTTTGTTGTCAGCGAATTCAACTATGTAAAGAGGAAAGTATTTCATACGATTAGTTCATTCATTCAGATCTAGGATGTGTTATCGCAGGGTTCCCTTTATTATTTTAAATTTTTTTTGCACCATAATATTTGTTTTTGCTGGTAACATTTACGCATAGATCATACTTTTTAATCACTTTTCGTTCCATTTTTTTTTGTGGTATATGAAAACGATTCTGACCTTTGGTGTTTTCTTTATGCCATTTCCAGTTTTGATAGATCAAAAGCGGCATCACAAAAATAGATATTTTCTTTATTTTAAATGGAAAAAAGAGGGGGTATTATATATATAAATATATATATATATATATATATATATATATGTTATATTATATTATATTTTTTTAAACTATTTACTATATTTATTTCACACATTTTAAGTTTCCTTAGGGCAGTGGTTTGCAAAAAGTGTGTCTTCAGCTTCTGCAAAACATGCTGGGAGTTGTAGCTTTGCAACAGCTGGAGACACACTGTTTGGAACACACTGGTCTAAGGGGACTTCTATAAGCAATGATTGAAATGATTTATCTGTCTATTACAGGGGTACAGGGTCTGTTACATAGAACATGGTCTGTTACATAGTACAGGGTCTGTTACATAGTACAGGGTCTGTTACATAGTACAGGGTCTGTTACATAGAACATGGTCTGTTACATAGTACAGGGTCTGTTACATAGTACAGGGTCTGTTACACAGTACAGGGTCTGTTACATAGTACAGGGTCTGTTACATAGTACATGGTCTGTTACATAGAACATGAGTCAAAATTACTCATGAGGCTCAGGCTTACGCCCTCCTGGGACTAATTCCCCAAACTCGGGAACCCTACAGTAATGTGGGTTGAAACCACAGTCATTGGTTCAGTTTCGGGTTTAATTTGTTATATTCCCGTTTTATTCAAGAGTGATCCCTCTGTTTCTGAGGTAATCTCAGCTTTATAGGGTTATTTTCCCTTTTATTCAGCTCTCTTTATGTTATTTTTGATACACTGTCCCAATCCTGCACAATGTACACAATGAGGTGCTAATGGTGCGCAGTCCAGATCACAGGGATTAAATGTCCTCTGTTTGTGGGCGTTGATAATTGCCTGTTCTAATTCCACCAATCGCGAACATGACTGAGGAAACCTATGTCATTTCCGTTATGAGGCGTATCTCTAAGTGGCCAATTACATTCATCATACCTTACAGGTAACCTGTAATATCACTACCTCATATCACAGGTAATATACGGACTTGCGTTCCGTGCCTCCGATATTCTCGGCACTTCCGGGTTTAGGGCAGTCACGTGACTCCAGGCATAATACGTGACGTCCTTTGTTTACATTGATCATGTGACTCCATGCCTCCGATATTACCGGCGCTTCCGGGTTTATGGCGGTCACATGAATCCAGACGTCCTTTGTTTACATTGATCATGTGACTCACGATCTGTGATATCTCCATACTTGCCGTCTGCGCATGATCCGTCACAAGGTCAGTGACGTCCCTGAGTATACATATCACATGACCATTCCTTACATCATCATTTTATCATGTGACTCATCTATCTTTTCTAAATTATTATTTTGGTTAGATAAGGGCAATATTTGAGTAATCTGTTATTTTATGGGATATACTTAATACCCGAAACTGAACCAATGACTGCGGTTTTAACCCACATTAATCTTGTTTTTTCACAAATCACTTTTTAATTTGGAAAGGTTACATTTTAAATTTAGGGTTCCCGAGTTTGGGAAATTAGTCCCAGGGGGGCGTAAGCCTGAGTGGGAATTTGTTACATAGAACATGATCTGTTACATAGTACAGGGTCTGTTACATAGTACAGGGTCTGTTACATAGTACAGGGTCTGTTACATGGTCTGTTACATAGTACAGGGTCTGTTACATAGAACATGGTCTGTTACATAGTGCAGGGTCTGTTACATAGAACATGGTCTCTTACAGAGTGCAGGGTCTGTTACATAGTGCAGGGTCTGTTACATAGAACATGGTCTGTTACATAGTACAGGATCTATTACATAGTGCAGGGTCTGTTACATAGTACAGGGTCTGTTACATGGTCTGTTACATAGTACATGGTCTGTTACATGGTCTGTTACATAGTACATGGTCTGTTACATAGTGCAGGGTCTGTTACATAGTACAGGGTCTGTTACATAGTGCAGGGTCTGTTACATAGAACATGATCTGTTATATAGTACAGGGTCCATTACATAGAATATGGTCTGTTTCATAGTACAGGGTCTGTTTCATAGTACAGGGTTGTTACACAGTACAGGGTCAGTTGCATAGTACAGGGTCTGTTACATAGTGCAGGGTCTGTTACATAGAACATGATATGTTACATAGTACAGGATCTGTTACAGTAAAGGCACTGTTACATAGACAAAAGGGGGCAAATACTTTTTTATGTGTATCTCACCTGCTCATAAAACTGGTCAAAGGTCATAATGGGGCCAAAAAAGAAGAAGGGCAGGTAGAAGTTATACTTGAGGAGCTGGATGGGAGAGTAGTACCCCTCCTTCCTGTCGCAGGTCTCCAGGGCGAAGCTCATGCAGCGCAGGATGGTGAAGCCGCTGCCGCCATAGAAGAGGATCTCCTGGAGTGTGAAGGTTCCCGACACAAAACCATTCTGTAGAAAACACAAAACTACGATCAGTCGCCTCAGATGGAGCTACAGCGGCAAGAAAAAGTAAGTGAACCCTGCTGAGTAAACCACCACAGTGCAGGGCGAAAAAAAAGGGACTTGCCTTATCCCCTGCACTGTGGATGTTTATTCATTGTGCTCAATACAGTAATGCACATTGATGTTCAACAACCTGCCTGTTCTCGCATTTGTACACTACAAATTCCACCATGGCCTGTGAGCATGCTGAGAGTTGTAGTTCTGCAATAGCTGGAGAACCGCAAGAACATTGATGTGCATGATAAAATTCTGGCTGCCTGCAACCACCGCTAGAGGGAGCTCTGGAGTTCACTACATACTGTGTATACATCCAACTTTGTAATAACACAGTATGCACTGAGATCCCCCCCTAGAGGCAGCAGCAGGAAGCTACAATCTTATTGATGTCTATGCAGGGGATTTGGAGCTGTGTATCAGCAGCCACCTTAGAAACATTTTGTAAGTTTTCCCATAAGCCTTTCTTGCTGTTTCTTTAGCTTAATAGAACAATCCCTTGGTGGTACAATTTATATAAGTATTGGCTCCAGTTCACATCAGATGTACTACAAATCCCAGCAAGTCCTTGTCATTTATTGTATCTGAACAGCTGGATTTTGCTATTGACTTGACAGTACCTCCTCATCCATAGCTCCACCTAGTGGCGGGTGCAGGCTGAGGCCTCAGTAGCAGAACCCCTGTCTGATGAGGCATGCTGGGATTTATAGTTCCACAGCCCCGACCTTTATCATAAATCCTGATGTTCAGTCATGGCTGCTCCTCTACCTCAGAAAACATACTTGCCAAGTGGTGAAAGGCTCCATTTTGAAGGATACCAGGCTGCACAGACCGGCAGCGTAGCAGAGCCACTTCTGTTTTACCAGCGACAAAGTGTAGAGGATCAGGCAGTGCGACAGGATCAGCATCAGGTAGTTACTACCCATAATAGTCAGGACGGTCACCATCCCATAGAGCATGTACACCCAGGACCTGTGCTGTGGGAGACAAATGACAATGTCACAACCTATAAGAGCCACCACCAGGGGGCCCCGCAGGAAAGCATGGGGCCCTACACTACAGGGATAATACACAGTGATGTCACAGTACAGGGATAATACACAGTGATGTCACAGTACAGGGATAATACACAGTGATGTCACAGTACAAGGATAATACACACAGTGATGTCACAGTACAGGGATAATACACAGTGATGTCACAGTACAGGGATAATACACACAGTGATGTCACAGTACAGGGATAATACACAGTGATGTCACACTACAGGGATAATACACACAGTGATGTCACAGTACAGGGATAATACACAGTGATGTCACAGTACAAGGATAATACACAGTGATGTCACAGTACAGGGATAATACACACAGTGATGTCACAGTACAGGGATAATACACAGTGATGTCACAGTACAGGGATAATACACAGTGATGTCACAGTACAGGGATAATACACAGTGATGTCACAGTACAGGATAATACACAGTGATGTCACAGTACAGGGATGATACACAGTGATGTCACAGTACAGCGATAATACACAGTGATGTCACAGTACGGGGATAATACACAGTGATGTCACAGTACAGGGATAATACACACAGTGATGTCACAGTACAGGGATAATACACACAGTGATGTCACAGTACAGGGATAATACACAGTGATGTCACAGTACAGGGATAATACACAGTGATGTCACAGTACTGGGCTAATACACAGTGATGTCACAGTACAGGGATAATACAACGTGATGTCACAGTACAGGGATAATACACACAGTGATGTCACAGTACAGGGATAATACACACAGTGATGTCACAGTACAGGGATAATACACAGTGATGTCACAGTACAGGGATAATACACACATTGATGTCACAGTACAGAGATAATACACAGTGATGTCACAGTACTGGGATAATACACAGTGATGTCACAGTACGGGGATAATACACAGTGATGTCACAGTACAGGGATAATACACACAGTGATGTCACAGTACAGGGATAATACACACAGTGATGTCACAGTACAGGGATAATATACACAGTGATGTCACAGTACGGGGATAATACACAGTGATGTCACAGTACGGGGATAATACACACAGTGATGTCACAGTACAGGGATAATACACACAGTGATGTCACAGTACAGGGATAATACACACAGTGATGTCACAGTACAGGGATAATACTCAGTGATGTCACAGTACGGGGATAATAAACACAGTGATGTCACAGTACGGGGATAATACACAGTGATGTCACAGTACGGGGATAATACACAGTGATGTCACAGTACGGGGATAATACACAGTGATGTCACAGTACAGGGATAATACACACAGTGATGTCACAGTACAGGGATAATACACACAGTGATGTCACAGTACAGGGATAATATACACAGTGATGTCACAGTACGGGGATAATACACACAGTGATGTCACAGTACAGGGATAATACACAGTGATGTCACAGTACAGGGATAATACACAGTGATGTCACAGTACAGGGATAATACACACAGTGATGTCACAGTACGGGGATAATACACAGTGATGTCACAGTACAGGGATAATACACACAGTGATGTCACAGTACAGGGATAATACACAGTGATGTCACAGTACAGGGATAATACACACAGTGATGTCACAGTACAGGGATAATATACACAGTGATGTCACAGTACTGGGATAATACACAGTGATGTCACAGTACAGGGATAATACACACAGTGATGTCACAGTACAGGGATAATACATAGTGATGTCACAGTACATGGATAATACACAGTGATGTCACAGTACAGGGATAATACACAGTGATGTCACAGTACAGGGATAATACACAGTGATGTCACAGTACAGGGATAATACACACAGTGATGTCACAGTACAGGGATAATACACACAGTGATGTCACAGTACAGGGATAATACACAGTGATGTCACAGTACAGGGATAATACACACAGTGATGTCACAGTACAGGGATAATACACACAGTGATGTCACAGTACAGGGATAATACACACAGTGATGTCACAGTACAGGGATAATAGACACAGTGATGTCACAGTACAGGGATAATACACACAGTGATGTCACAGTACATGGATAATACACAGTGATGTCACAGTTCAGGGATAATACACACAGTGATGTCACAGTACAGGGATAGTACACACAGTGATGTCACATTACAGGAATACTACACACAGTGATGTCACAGTACAGGGATAATACACACAGTGATGTCACAGTACAGGGATAATACACAGTGATGTCACAGTACTGGGATAATACACACCGTGATGTCACAGTACAGTGATAATGCACAGTGATGTCACAGTACAGACATAATACACAGTGATGTCACAGTACATGTACAATACACAGTGATGTCACAGTACAGGGATAATACACAGTGATTTCACAGTACAGGGATAATACACAGTGATGTCACAGTACTGGGATAATACACAGTGATGTCACAGTACAGGGATAATACACAGTGATGTCACAGTACAGGGATAATATACACAGTGATGTCACAGTACAAGGATAATATACACAGTGATGTCACAGTACAGGGATAATACACAGTGATGTCACAGTACAGGGATAATACACACAGTGATGTCACAGTACAGGGATAATACACAGTAATGTCACAGTACATGTATAATACACACAGTGATGTCACAGTGCAGGGATAATACACAGTGATGTCACAGTACAGGGATAATACACAGTGATGTCACAGTACAGGGATAATACACACAGAGATGTCACAGTACGGGGATAATACACAGTGATATCACAGTACGGGCATAATACACACAGTGATGTCACAGTACAGGGATAATACACAGTGATGTCACAGTACGGGGATAATACACAGTGATGTCACAGTACGGGGATAATACACAGTGATGTCACAGTACAGGGATAATACACACAGTGATGTCACAGTACAGGGATAATACACAGTGATGTCACAGTACAGGGATAATACTCAGTGATGTCACAGTACATGGATAATATACAGTGATGTCACAGTACCGGGATAATACACACAGTGATGTCACAGTACGGGGATAATAAACACAGTGATGTCACAGTACGGGGATAATACACAGTGATGTCACAGTACAGGGATAATACACAGTGATGTCACAGTACAGGGATAATACACAGTGATGTCACAGTACAGGGATAATACACACAGTGATGTCACAGTACAGGGATAATACACACAGTGATGTAACAGTACAGGGATAATATACACAGTGATGTCACAGTACAGGGATAATACACAGTGATGTCACAGTACAGGGATAATACACACAGTGATGTCACAGTACAGGGATAATACACAGTGATGTCACAGTACAGGGATAATACACAGTGATGTCACAGTACAGGGGTAATATACACAGTGATGTCACAGTACAGGGATAATACACACAGTGATGTCACAGTACAGGGATAATACACAGTGATGTCACAGTACAGGGATAATACACAGTGATGTCACAGTACAGGGGTAATATACACAGTGATGTCACAGTACAGGGATAATACACACAGTGATGTCACAGTACAGGGATAATACACAGTGATGTCACAGTACAGGGATAATACACAGTGATGTCACAGTACAGGGATAATACACAGTGATGTCACAGTACAGGGATAATACACAGTGATGTCACAGTACAGGGATAATACACAGTGATGTCACAGTACAGGGATAATACACAGTGATGTCACAGTACAGGGATAATTAACTCTTTTAGACATTATTTGCAGTAACCAACCTTAGGGATTAGGAGGGAGAAGATCTTGACAAAGATGACATGTCCTGCGAGAGCAAAAATGATGTAATTTCTGAATGTCGTGAACCACATGACCCACTCGAAGTCTGCGGTGTCCTGCAACAATCACATGATCTTACTCCAGGGGTCATGACCTAAGCACTGATAAATCTCTGTCCTATGTGTGACATTATCTAAGGAGACTCAGCTTTACTGAACCCCGAATGGCATATCTGCCTAGTCTCAGAGGGACATTGAAGCCAGGCTGCATCACCAAGCAGATTCAAATTTAGGAGACTGGAAAGCTGGATGACAACCCTAGGAATGACAGTCCTTCATGTTAAAAAAAAAAGCACATGACCCAGTTACAACAATTAAAGGGGTCCTCCGCTGCTCAGCGTCTGGAACAAACAGTTTCGAACGCTGGAGCCGACGACGGGAGCTCGTGACATCATAGCCCCGCCCCCTCATGATTTCACGCCCCACCCCCTCAATGCAAGTCTATGGGAGGGGGCGTGACGGCTGTCACGCCCCCTCCCATAGACTTGCATTGAGGGGGTGGGGGCGTGACGTCATGAGGGGGGGGGGCAGGGCTATGACATCACGAGCTGCCGGCACCAGCGTTACGAACAGTTTTTTCCAGGACCCCTTTAAACACATGGATGCAGCAGTGCTCGGATAAAACAGATGGTGCAGAAGGACTAGTGATAATGAATGTGTATGATATGGGCAAAAACAAACCGGGGTCTGCCTCAGTGTGCAGTTAGATATATATATATATATATATATATATATATATATATATATATATATACTGTGACTCTATATTCCAGCTTAGATTGTTTATGTGCGGGTTGTAATCTGTAATTTTAGCTTTATCGGTTTGTAACTAAACTTTCCAGCACTTCTATACTGGGACTTGTAGTAACTAATCAGCCTCTAGGTGGCCCCGTTCTATTGCTGCTTCACTTATTCTCTCACCATTTTCCTCCCGAAGTAATACCAGCCGGTTTTGACATTCTCTTTGAATGATTTCCGATTCATATTATCTGCAAGAATAGAAGACGCCATAAATGTAGACGGGCTGAGATATAAAATAACCTGCACTATAGTAATAATAAATATATCACAAATACCTCGGGACGCCTCAAAGATCCCATTCATAGAATAGACCAGAGCGCAGGTCAGGACCAGAGCATAAAAGCCGAGCTCATAGTGCGGTAAGGCTGTCTTTATCCCCATGGTGACCGCCAATCAACGCCAAGGGTACCGAAATCTACAAAAAACCACAACAATCAGCTACAAACATAGAGAGATAGTACGAATGTACAACAATTTACTCAGGTTCATATTATTCTACATGAGAACAGTATTATAGTAGTTATATTCTTGTATATAGGAGCAGTATTATAGTAGTTATATTCTTGTATATAGGAGGCAGTATTATAGTAGTTATATTCTTGTATATAGGAGAAGTATTATAGTAGTTATATTCTTGTATATAGGAGGCAGTATTATAGTAGTTATATTCTTGTATATAGGAGCAGTATTATAGTAGTTATATTCTTGTATATAGGAGCAGTATTATAGTAGTTATATTCTTGTATATAGGAGCTGTATTATAGTAGTTATATTCTTGTATATAGGAGCAGTATTATAGTAGTTATATTCTTGTATATAGGAGCAGTATTATAGTAGTTATATTCTTGTATATAGGAGCAGTATTATAGTAGTTATATTCTTGTATATAGGAGCTGTATTATAGTAGTTATATTCTTGTATATAGGAGCAGTATTATAGTAGTTATATTCTTGTATATAGGGGCAGTATTATAGTAGTTATATTCTTGTATATAGGAGCAGTATTATAGTAGTTATATTCTTGTATATAGGAGCAATATTATAGTAGGTATATTCTTGTATATAGGGGCAGTATTATAGTAGTTATATTCTTGTATATAGGAGCAGTATTATAGTAGGTATATTCTTGTATATAGGAGCAGTATTATAGTAGTTATATTCTTGTATATAGGAGCAGTATTATAGTAGTTATATTCTTGTATATAGGAGGCAGTATTATAGTAGTTATATTCTTGTATATAGGAGCAGTATTATAGTAGTTATATTCTTGTATATAGGGGCAGTATTATAGTAGTTAAATTCTTGTATATAGGAGGAGTATTATAGTAGTTATATTCTTGTATATAGGAGCAGTATTATAGTAGTTATATTCTTGTATATAGGAGCAGTATTATAGTAGTTATATTCTTGTATATAGGAGCAGTATTATAGTAGTTATATTCTTGTATATAGGAGCAGTATTATAGTAGTTATATTCTTGTATATAGGAGCTGTATTATAGTAGTTATATTCTTGTATATAGGAGCAGTATTATAGTAGTTATATTCTTGTATATAGGGGCAGTATTATAGTAGTTATATTCTTGTATATAGGAGCAGTATTATAGTAGTTATATTCTTGTATATAGGAGCAATATTATAGTAGGTATATTCTTGTATATAGGGGCAGTATTATAGTAGTTATATTCTTGTATATAGGAGCAGTATTATAGTAGGTATATTCTTGTATATAGGAGCAGTATTATAGTAGTTATATTCTTGTATATAGGAGCAGTATTATAGTAGTTATATTCTTGTATATAGGAGGCAGTATTATAGTAGTTATATTCTTGTATATAGGAGCAGTATTATAGTAGTTATATTCTTGTATATAGGGGCAGTATTATAGTAGTTAAATTCTTGTATATAGGAGGAGTATTATAGTAGTTATATTCTTGTATATAGGAGCAGTATTATAGTAGTTATATTCTTGTATATAGGAGCAGTATTATAGTAGTTATATTCTTGTATATAGGAGCAGTATTATAGTAGTTATATTCTTGTATATAGGAGCAGTATTACAGTAGTTATATTCTTGTATATAGGAGCAGTATTATAGTAGTTATATTCTTGTATATAGGAGCAGTATTATAGTAGTTATATTCTTGTATATAGGAGCAGTATTATAGTAGTTATATTCTTGTATATAGGAGCAGTATTATAGTAGTTATATTCCTGTATATAGGAGGCAGTATTATAGTAGTTATATTCTTGTATATAGGAGCAGTATTATAGTAGTTATATTCTTGTATATAGGAGCAGTATTACAGTAGTTATATTCTTGTATATAGGAGCAGTGTTACGCCGAGCACTCCGGGTCCCCGCTCCTCCCCGGAGCGCTCGCTACACTCTCGCTCCCGCAGCGCCCCGGTCAGATCCACTGACCGGGTGCGCTGCGATACCGCCTCCAGCCGGGATGCGATTCGCGATGCGGGTGGCGCCCGCTCGCGATGCGCACCCCGGCTCCCGTACCTGACTCGCTCTCCGTCGGTCCTGTCCCGGCGCGCGCGCGCCGGGTCTCTGCGATTTAAAGGGCCACTGCGCCGCTGATTGGCGCAGTGGTTCTAATCAGTGTGTTCACCTGTGCACTCCCTATGTATACCTCACTTCCCCTGCACTCCCTCGCCGGATCTTGTTGCCATTGTGCCAGTGAAAGCGTTCCCTTGTGTGTTCCTAGCCTGTGTTCCAGACCTCCTGCCGTTGCCCCTGACTACGATCCTTGCTGCCTGCCCCGACCTTCTGCTACGTCCGACCTTGCTTCTGTCTACTCCCTTCTACCGCGCCTATCTTCAGCAGTCAGAGAGGTAGAGCCGTTGCTAGTGGATACGACCTGGTCACTACCGCCGCAGCAAGTCCATCCCGCTTTGCGGCGGGCTCTGGTGAACACCAGTAGTGACTTAGAACCGGTCCACTAGCACGGTCCACGCCAATCCCTCTCTGGCACAGAGGATCCACCTCCTGCCAGCCGGCATCGTGACAGTAGATCCGGCCATGGATCCCGCTGAAGTTCCTCTGCCAGTTGTCGCCGACCTCACCTCGGTGGTCGCCCAGCAGTCACAACAGATAGCGCAACAAGGCCACCAGCTGTCTCAACTGACCGTGATGCTACAGCAGCTACTACCACAGCTTCAGCAATCATCTCCTCCGCCAGCTCCTGCACCTCCTCCGCAGCGAGTGGCCGCCTCAGGCCTACGACTATCCTTGCCGGATAAATTTGATGGGGACTCTAAGTTTTGCCGTGGCTTCCTTTCTCAATGTTCCCTGCACTTGGAGATGATGTCGGACCAGTTTCCTACTGAAAGGTCTAAGGTGGCTTTCGTAGTCAGCCTTCTGTCTGGAAAAGCTCTGTCATGGGCCACACCGCTCTGGGACCGCAATGACCCCGTCACTGCCTCTGTACACTCCTTCTTCTCGGAAATTCGAAGTGTCTTTGAGGAACCTGCCCGAGCCTCTTCTGCTGAGACTGCCCTGCTGAACCTGGTCCAGGGTAATTCTTCCGTTGGCGAGTACGCCGTACAATTCCGTACTCTTGCTTCAGAACTTTCCTGGAATAATGAGGCCCTCTGCGCGACCTTTAAAAAAGGCCTATCCAGCAACATTAAAGATGTTCTGGCCGCACGAGAAATTCCTGCTAACCTACATGAACTCATTCATCTTGCCACTCGCATTGACATGCGTTTTTCCGAAAGGCGTCAGGAGCTCCGCCAGGATATGGACTTTGTTCGCACGAGGCGTTTTTTCTCCCCGGCTCCTCTCTCCTCTGGTCCCCTGCAATCCGTTCCTGTGCCTCCCGCCGTGGAGGCTATGCAAGTTGACCGGTCTCGCTTGACACCTCAAGAGAGGACACGACGCCGCATGGAGAATCTCTGCCTGTACTGTGCCGGTACCGAACACTTCCTGAAGGATTGTCCTATCCGTCCTCCCCGCCTGGAAAGACGTACGCTGACTCCGCACAAAGGTGAAACAGTCCTTGATGTCAACTCTGCTTCTCCACGTCTTACTGTGCCTGTGCGGATATCTGCCTCTACCTTCTCCTTCTCCACTAAGGCCTTCTTGGATTCCGGATCTGCAGGAAATTTTATTTTGGCCTCTCTCATCAACAGGTTCAGCATCCCAGTGACCAGTCTCGCCAGACCTCTTTACATCAATTGCGTTAACAATGAAAGATTGGACTGTGCCGTGCGTTACCGCACGGAACCCCTCCTAATGTGCATCGGACCTCATCACGAAAGAATTGAGTTTTTGGTCCTCTCCAATTGCACTTCCGAAATTCTCCTTGGACTACCCTGGCTTCAACACCATTCCCCAACCCTGGATTGGTCCACAGGGGAGATCAAGAGTTGGGGTACCTCTTGTTTCAAGGACTGCCTTAAACCGGTTACCAGTACTCCCTGCCGTGATCCTGTGGTTCCCCCTGTAACCGGTCTCCCTAAGGCCTATATGGACTTTGCTGATGTGTTTTGCAAAAAACAAGCTGAGACTCTACCTCCTCACAGGCCTTATGATTGTCCTATTGACCTCCTCCCGGGCACTACTCCACCCCGGGGCAGAATTTATCCTCTGTCCGCCCCAGAGACTCTTGCTATGTCTGAGTACATCCAGGAAAATTTAAAAAAGGGCTTTATCCGCAAATCCTCCTCTCCTGCCGGAGCCGGATTTTTCTTTGTGTCCAAAAAAGATGGCTCCCTACGTCCTTTCATTGACTACCGCGGTCTTAATAAAATCACGGTAAAGAACCGCTACCCTCTACCTCTTATCTCTGAACTCTAGAAGGAGGGAGAAGAAGTTTATAAGAGACAGGATTAATCTGGCACAAAATTTTGAAAGGACCAAGATAGCGTGGTCCCAATTTGTAGCTGGGAACACGGAAGCGGACATATCAAGCGGAAGACGCCTTTAAACAGCTCAAGTCTGCCTTTTCTTCTGCTCCCGTGCTCTCCAGACCTGACCCATCTAAACCCTTCCTATTGGAGGTTGATGCCTCCTCAGTAGGAGCTGGAGCGGTCCTTCTACAAAAAAATTCTTCCGGGCATGCTGTTACTTGTGGGTTTTTTTCTAGGACCTTCTCTCCGGCGGAGAGGAACTACTCCATCGGGGATCGAGAGCTACTAGCCATTAAATTAGCACTTGAGGAATGGAGGCATCTGCTGGAGGGATCAAGATTTCCAGTTATTATTTACACCGATCACAAAAATCTCTCCTATCTCCAGTCTGCCCAACGGCTGAACCCTCGCCAGGCCAGGTGGTCTCTGTTCTTTGCCCGATTTAATTTTGAAATTCACTTTCGGCCTGCCGATAAGAACATTAGGGCCGATGCTCTCTCTCGTTCCTCGGATGCCTCGGAAGTAGAGCTCTCTCCGCAACACATCATTCCTCCTGACTGCCTGATCTCCACTTCTCCAGCCTCCATCAGGCAAACTCCTCCAGGGAAGACCTTCGTCACTCCACGCCAGCGTCTCGGGATTCTCAAATGGGGTCACTCCTCCCATCTCGCAGGCCATGCGGGCATCAAGAAATCCTTGCAACTCATCTCTCGTTTCTATTGGTGGCCGACTCTGGAGACGGATGTTGTGGATATTGTGCGAGCCTGCACTGTCTGTGCCCGGGATAAGACTCCTCGCCAGAAGCCCGCTGGTCTCCTTCATCCTCTGCCTGTCCCCGAACAGCCTTGGTCTCTGATTGGTATGGACTTTATTACAGACTTACCCTCATCCCGTGGCAACACTGTTGTTTGGGTGGTCGTTGATCGATTTTCCAAGATGGCACATTTCATCCCTCTTCCTGGTCTTCCTTCAGCGCCTCAGTTGGCTAAACAATTTTTTGTACACATTTTTCGTCTTCACGGGTTGCCCACGCAGATCGTCTCGGATAGAGGCGTCCAATTCGTGTCAAAATTCTGGAGGGCTCTCTATAAACAACTCAAGATTAAATTAAACTTTTCTTCTGCTTATCATCCTCAATCCAATGGGCAAGTAGAAAGAATTAACCAGGTCCTGGGTGATTATTTACGGCATTTTGTTTCCTCTCGCTAGGATGACTGGGCAGATCTTCTACCATGGGCCGAATTCTCGTATAACTTCAGAGTTTCTGAATCTT
Source organism: Hyla sarda (assembly GCF_029499605.1). Classification (NCBI taxonomy): domain Eukaryota; kingdom Metazoa; phylum Chordata; class Amphibia; order Anura; family Hylidae; genus Hyla; species Hyla sarda. Next base: position 11,305,096 of record NC_079193.1, read on the forward strand.
CTTCCAAATCCCCATTTTTCGTGGTGTACGGCCGTCACCCTCTTCCCCCCCTCCCTACTCCCTTGCCCTCTGGTTTGCCCGCTGTGGATGAAATAACTCGTGATCTTTCCACCATATGGAAAGAGACCCAAAATTCTCTCTTACAGGCTTCATCACGCATGAAGAAGTTTGCTGATAAGAAAAGAAGAGCTCCCCCCATTTTTTCTCCCGGAGACAAGGTATGGCTCTCCGCTAAATATGTCCGCTTCCGTGTTCCCAGCTACAAATTGGGACCACGCTATCTTGGTCCTTTCAAAATTTTGTGCCAGATTAATCCTGTCTCTTATAAACTTCTTCTCCCTCCTTCTCTTCGTATTCCTAATGCCTTTCACGTTTCTCTTCTTAAACCACTCATCATCAACCGTTTCTCTCCTAAACTTATCTCTCCCACTCCTGTCTCCGGTTCTTCAGACATCTTTCCTGTAAAGGAGATACTGGCCTCCAAAAAGGTCAGAGGAAAAACCTTCTTTTTGGTTGACTGGGAGGGCTGTGGTCCTGAAGAGAGATCCTGGGAACCTGAGGACAATATCCTAGATAAAAGTCTGGTCCTCAGGCTCCAAGAAGAGGGGGAGACCCAAGGGGGGGGGTACTGTTACGCCGAGCGCTCCGGGTCCCCGCTCCTCCCCGGAGCGCTCGCTACACTCTCGCTCCCGCAGCGCCCCGGTCAGATCCACTGACCGGGTGCGCTGCGATACCGCCTCCAGCCGGGATGCGATTCGCGATGCGGGTGGCGCCCGCTCGCGATGCGCACCCCGGCTCCCGTACCTGACTCTCTCTTCGTCGGTCCTGTCCCGGCGCGCGCGGCCCCGCTCCCTAGGGCGCGCGCGCGCCGGGTCTCTGCGATTTAAAGGGCCACTGCGCCGCTGATTGGCGCAGTGGTTCTAATCAGTGTGTTCACCTGTGCACTCCCTATGTATACCTCACTTCCCCTGCACTCCCTCGCCGGATCTTGTTGCCATTGTGCCAGTGAAAGTGTTCCCTTGTGTGTTCCTAGCCTGTGTTCCAGACCTCCTGCCGTTGCCCCCGACTACGATCCTTGCTGCCTGCCCCGACCTTCTGCTATGTCCGACCTTGCTTCTGTCTACTCCCTTGTACCGCGCCTATCTTCAGCAGTCAGAGAGGTTGAGCCGTTGCTAGTGGATACGACCTGGTCACTACCGCCGCAGCAAGTCCATCCCGCTTTGCGGCGGGCTCTGGTGAATACCAGTAGTAACTTAGAACCGGTCCACTAGCACGGTCCACGCCAATCCCTCTCTGGCACAGAGGATCCACCTCCTGCCAGCCGGCATCGTGACAAGCAGTATTATAGTAGTTATATTCTTGTATATAGGAGCAGTATTATAGTAGTTATATTCTTGTATATAAGAGGAGTATTATAGTAGTTATATTCTTGTATATAGGGGCAGTATTATAGTAGTTATATTCTTGTATATAGGAGCAGTATTATAGTAGTTATATTCTTGTGTATAGGAGCAGTATTATAGTAGTTATATTCTTGTATATAGGAGCAGTATTATAGTAGTTATATTCTTGTATATAGGAGGCAGTATTATAGTAGTTATATTCTTGTATATAGGATGCAGTATTATAGTAGTTATATTCTTGTATATAGGAGCAGTATTATAGTAGTTATATTCTTGTATATAGGAGCGGTATTATAGTAGTTATATTCTTGTATATAGGAGCAGTATTATAGTAGTTATATTCTTATATATAGGAGCAGTATTATTGTAGTTATATTCTTGTATATAGGAGCAGTATTATAGTAGTTATATTCTTGTATATAGGATGCAGTATTATAGTAGTTATATTCTTGTATATAGGAGCAGTATTATAGTAGTTATATTCTTGTATATAGGAGCGGTATTATAGTAGTTATATTCTTGTATATAGGAGCAGTATTATAGTAGTTATATTCTTATATATAGGAGCAGTATTATTGTAGTTATCAAACATTTGAGAGAGCATAGAAAATAAGCGGCACTCACCACAGACAGCTAGCGTCAACTTCTTTATTTCTTAGGCGTGCAGTAAAACATGCAGGTGCAGGGAGACAAGGACGCCGGGGAATCCGGCGAATATCAGGCTGCACGGTTGGCTGTGCCGAACGCTGTTTCTCACTACAAGCATTATTGTAGTTATATTCTTGTATATAGGAGCAGTATTATAGTAGTTATATTCTTGTATATAGGAGCAGTATTATAGTAGTTATATTCTTGTATATAGGAGCAGTATTATAGTAGTTATATTCTTGTATATAGGAGCAGTATTATAGTAGTTATATTCTTGTATATAGGAGGCAGTATTATAGTAGTTATATTCTTATATATAGGAGCAGTATTAAAGTAGTTATATTCTTGTATATAGGAGCAGTATTATAGTAGTTATATTCTTGTATATAGGAGCAGTATTATAGTAGTTATATTCTTGTATATAGGAGGCAGTATTATAGTAGTTATATTCTTGTATATAGGAGCAGTATTATAGTAGTTATATTCTTGTATATAGGAGCAGTATTATAGTAGTTATATTCTTGTACATAGGCAGCAGTATTATAGTAGTTATATTCTTGTATATAGGAGCAGTATTATAGTAGTTATATTCTTGTATATAGGAGCAGTATTATAGTAGTTATATTCTTGTATATAGGAGCAGTATTATAGTAGTTATATTCTTGTATATAGGAGCAGTATTATAGTAGTTATATTCTTGTATATAGGAGCTGTTACGCCAAGCGCTCCGGGTCCCCGCTCCTCCCCGGAGCGCTCGCCTCTCTCTCGCTACCGCAGCGCTCCGGGCAGCTCCACTGACCCGGTGCGCTGCGATACCGTCTCCAGCCGGGATGCGATTCGCGATGCGGGTAGCGCCCGCTCGCGATGCGCATCCCGGCTCCCGTACCTGACTCGCTCTCCGTCTGTCCTGTCCCGGCGCGCGCGGCCCCGCTCCCTAGGGCGCGCGCGCGCCGGGTCTCTGCGATTTAAAGGGCCACTGCGCCGCTGATTGGCGCAGTGGTTCCAATTAGTGTGTTCACCTGTGCACTCCATATATATACCTCACTTCCCCTGCACTCCCTCGCCGGATCTTGTTGCCATTGTGCCAGTGAAAGCGTTTCCTTGTGTGTTCCTAGCCTGTGTTCCAGACCTCCTGCCGTTGCCCCCGACTACGATCCTTGCTGCCTGCCCCGACCTTCTGCTACGTCCGACCTTGCTTCTGTCTACTCCCTTGTACCGCGCCTATCTTCAGCAGTCAGAGAGGTTGAGCCGTTGCTAGTGGATACGACCTGGTCCCTACCGCCGCAGCAAGACCATCCCGCTTTGCGGCGGGCTCTGGTGAAAACCAGTAGTGACTTAGAACCGATCCACTAGCACGGTCCACGCCAATCCCTCTCTGGCACAGAGGATCCACTACCTGCCAGCCGGCATCGTGACAGTAGATCCGGCCATGGATCCCGCTGAAGTTCCTCTGCCAGTTGTCGCCGACCTCACCACGGTGGTCGCCCAGCAGTCACAACAGATAGCGCAACAAGGCCACCAGCTGTCTCAACTGACCGTGATGCTACAGCAGCTACTACCACAGCTTCAGCAATCATCTCCTCCGCCAGCTCCTGCACCTCCTCCGCAGCGAGTGGCCGCTTCTGGTCTACGACTATCCTTGCCGGATAAATTTGATGGGGACTCTAAATTCTGCCGTGGCTTTCTTTCCCAATGTTCCCTGCACTTGGAGATGATGTCGGACCAGTTCCCTACTGAAAGGTCTAAGGTGGCTTTCGTAGTCAGCCTTCTGTCTGGAAAAGCTCTGTCATGGGCCACACCGCTCTGGGACCGCAATGACCCCGTCACTGCCTCTATACACTCCTTCTTCTCAGAAATTCGAAGTGTCTTTGAGGAACCTGCCCGAGCCTCTTCTGCTGAGACTGCCCTGTTGAACCTGGTCCAGGGTAATTCTTCCGTTGGAGAGTACGCCGTACAATTCCGTACTCTTGCTTCAGAATTATCCTGGAATAATGAGGCCCTCTGCGCGACCTTTAAAAAAGGCCTATCCAGCAACATTAAAGATGTTCTGGCCGCACGAGAAATCCCTGCTAACCTACATGAACTCATCCATCTTGCCACTCGCATTGACATGCGTTTTTCCGAAAGGCGTCAGGAGCTCCGCCAGGATATGGACTTTGTTCGCACAAGACGTTTTTTCTCCCCGGCTCCTCTCTCCTCTGGTCCCCTGCAATCCGTTCCTGTGCCTCCCGCCGTGGAGGCTATGCAGGTCGACCGGTCTCGCCTGACACCTCAAGAGAGGACACGACGCCGCATGGAGAATCTCTGTCTGTACTGTGCCAGTACCGAACACTTCCTGAAGGATTGTCCTATCCGTCCTCCCCGCCTGGAAAGACGTACGCTGACTCCGCACAAAGGTGAGACAGTCCTTGATGTCTACTCTGCTTCTCCACGCCTTACTGTGCCTGTGCGGATATCTGCCTCTGCCTTCTCCTTCTCTACTATGGCCTTCTTGGATTCCGGATCTGCAGGAAATTTTATTTTGGCCTCTCTTATCAACAGGTTCAACATCCCAGTGACCAGTCTCGCCAGACCCCTCTACATCAATTGTGTAAACAATGAAAGATTGGACTGTACCATACGTTTCCGCACGGAGCCCCTTCTAATGTGCATCGGACCTCATCACGAGAAGATTGAATTTTTGGTCCTCCCCAATTGCACTTCCGAAATCCTCCTTGGACTACCCTGGCTTCAACTCCATTCCCCAACCCTGGATTGGTCCACTGGGGAGATCAAGAGTTGGGGGCCCTCTTGTTTCAAGGACTGCCTAAAACCGGTTCCCAGTACCCCTTGCCGTGACTCTGTGGTTCCCCCTGTAACCGGTCTCCCTAAGGCCTATATGGACTTTGCGGATGTTTTTTGCAAAAAACAAGCTGAGACTCTACCTCCTCACAGGCCTTATGATTGTCCTATTGACCTCCTCCCGGGCACTACTCCACCCCGGGGCAGAATCTATCCTCTGTCCGCCCCAGAGACTCTTGCTATGTCGGAGTACATCCAGGAAAATTTAAAAAAAGGCTTTATCCGTAAATCCTCCTCTCCTGCCGGAGCCGGATTTTTCTTTGTGTCCAAAAAAGATGGCTCTCTACGCCCTTGCATTGACTACCGCGGTCTTAATAAAATCACGATAAAGAACCGCTACCCCCTACCCCTCATCTCTGAACTCTTTGATCGCCTCCAAGGTGCCCACATCTTTACCAAACTGGACTTAAGAGGTGCTTATAATCTCATCCGCATCAGAGAGGGGGATGAATGGAAAACGGCATTTAACACTAGAGATGGACACTTTGAGTATCTGGTCATGCCCTTTGGCCTGTGCAACGCCCCTGCCGTCTTCCAAGACTTTGTTAATGAAATTTTTCGTGATCTCTTATACTCCTGTGTTGTTGTATATCTGGACGATATCCTGATTTTTTCTGCCAATCTAGAAGAACACCGCCAGCATGTCCGTATGGTTCTTCAGAGACTTCGTGACAATCAACTTTATGCCAAGATAGAGAAATGTCTGTTTGAATGCCAATCTCTTCCTTTCCTAGGATACTTGGTCTCTGGCCAGGGACTACAAATGGATCCAGACAAACTCTCTGCCGTCTTAGATTGGCCACGCCCCTCCGGACTCCGTGCTATCCAACGTTTTTTGGGGTTCGTCAATTATTACAGGCAATTTATTCCACATTTTTCTACCGTTGTGGCCCCTATCGTGGCTTTAACCAAAAAAAATGCCAATCCCAAGTCTTGGCCTCCTCAAGCGGAAGACGCCTTTAAACAGCTCAAGTCTGCCTTTTCTTCGGCTCCCGTGCTCTCCAGACCTGACCCTTCCAAACCCTTCCTATTGGAGGTTGATGCCTCCTCTGTAGGAGCTGGAGCGGTCCTTCTACAAAAAAATTCTTCCGGGCATGCTGTTACTTGTGGGTTTTTTTCTAGGACCTTCTCTCCGGCGGAGAGGAACTACTCCATCGGGGATCGAGAGCTTCTAGCCATTAAATTAGCACTTGAGGAATGGAGGCATCTGCTGGAGGGATCAAGATTTCCTGTTATTATTTACACCGATCACAAGAACCTCTCCTATCTCCAGTCTGCCCAACGGCTGAATCCTCGCCAGGCCAGGTGGTCTCTGTTCTTTGCCCGATTTAATTTTGAAATTCACTTTCGGCCTGCCGATAAGAACATTAGGGCCGATGCTCTCTCTCGTTCCTCGGATGCCTCAGAAGTTGAACTCTCTCCGCAACACATCATTCCTCCTGACTGCCTGATCTCCACTTCTCCAGTCTCCATCAGGCAAACTCCTCCAGGAAAGACCTTCGTCTCTCCACGCCAACGCCTCGGAATCCTCAAATGGGGTCACTCCTCCCATCTCGCAGGTCATACAGGCATCAAGAAATCTGTGCAACTCATCTCTCGCTTCTATTGGTGGCCGACTCTGGAGACGGATGTCGTGGACTTTGTGCGAGCCTGCACTGTCTGTGCTCGGGATAAGACTCCTCGCCAGAAGCCCGCTGGTTTTCTTCATCCTCTGCCTGTCCCCGAACAGCCTTGGTCTCTGATTGGTATGGATTTTATTACAGACCTACCCCCATCCCGTGGCAACACTGTTGTTTGGGTGGTCGTTGATCGATTCTCCAAGATGGCACATTTCATCCCTCTTCCTGGTCTTCCTTCAGCGCCTCAGTTGGCTAAACAATTTTTTGTACACATTTTTCGTCTTCACGGGTTGCCCACACAAATAGTCTCGGATAGAGGCGTCCAATTCGTGTCTAAATTCTGGAGGGCTCTCTGTAAACAACTCAAGATTAAATTAAACTTTTCTTCTGCATATCATCCTCAATCCAATGGACAAGTAGAAAGAATTAACCAGGTCTTGGGTGATTATTTACGACATTTTGTTTCCTCCCGCCAGGATGATTGGGCAGATCTTCTACCATGGGCCGAATTCTCGTATAACTTTAGAGTCTCTGAATCTTCCTCCAAATCCCCATTTTTCGTGGTGTACGGCCGTCACCCTCTTCCCCCCCTCCCTACTCCCTTGCCCTCTGGTTTGCCCGCTGTAGATGAAGTGACTCGTGATCTTTCCACCATATGGAAAGAGACCCAAGTTTCTCTTTTTCAGGCTTCATCTCGCATGAAAAAGTTTGCCGATAAGAAAAGAAGAGCTCCCCCCATTTTTGCTCCCGGAGACAAGGTATGGCTCTCCGCTAAATATGTCCGCTTTCGTGTCCCCAGTTACAAACTGGGTCCACGCTATCTTGGTCCCTTCAAAGTCTTGTGCCAAATTAATCCTGTCTCTTACAAACTTCTTCTTCCTCCTTCTCTCCGTATTCCTAATGCCTTTCATGTCTCTCTTCTTAAACCACTCATCATCAACCGTTTCTCTCCCAAATTAGTTTCTCCCACTCCTGTCTCCGGTTCTTCTGACGTCTTCTCTGTGAAAGAGATACTGGCCTCCAAGACGGTCAGAGGAAAAAAGTTCTTTTTGGTGGATTGGGAGGGCTGTGGACCTGAAGAGAGATCCTGGGAACCTGAGGACAACATCCTAGACAAAAGTCTGCTCCTCAGGTTCTCAGGCTCTAAGAAGAGGGGGAGACCCAAGGGGGGGGGTACTGTTACGCCGAGCGCTCCGGGTCCCCGCTCCTCCCCGGAGCGCTCGCCTCTCTCTCGCTACCGCAGCGCTCCGGGCAGCTCCACTGACCCGGTGCGCTGCGATACCGTCTCCAGCCGGGATGCGATTCGCGATGCGGGTAGTGCCCGCTCGCGATGCGCATCCCGGCTCCCGTACCTGACTCGCTCTCCGTCTGTCCTGTCCCGGCGCGCGCGGCCCCGCTCCCTAGGGCGCGCGCGCGCCGGGTCTCTGCGATTTAAAGGGCCACTGCGCCGCTGATTGGCGCAGTGGTTCCAATTAGTGTGTTCACCTGTGCACTCCCTATTTATACCTCACTTCCCCTTCACTCCCTCGCCGGATCTTGTTGCCATTGTGCCAGTGAAAGCGTTTCCTTGTGTGTTCCTAGCCTGTGTTCCAGACCTCCTGCCGTTGCCCCCGACTACGATCCTTGCTGCCTGCCCCGACCTTCTGCTACGTCCGACCTTGCTTCTGTCTACTCCCTTGTACCGCGCCTATCTTCAGCAGTCAGAGAGGTTGAGCCGTTGCTAGTGGATACGACCTGGTCACTACCGCCGCAGCAAGACCATCCCGCTTTGCGGCGGGCTCTGGTGAAAACCAGTAGTGACTTAGAACCGATCCACTAGCACGGTCCACGCCAATCCCTCTCTGGCACAGAGGATCCACTACCTGCCAGCCGGCATCGTGACAGGAGCAGTATTATAGTAGGTATATTCTTGTATATAGGAGCGGTATTATAGTAGTTATATTCTTGTATATAGGAGCAGTATTATAGTAGTTATATTCTTGTATATAGGGGGCAGTATTATACTAGTTATATTCTTGTATATAGGAGCAGTATTATAGTAGTTATATTCTTGTATATAGGAGCAGTATTATAGTAGTTATATTCTTGTATATAGGAGCAGTATTATAGTAGTTATATTCTTGTATATAGGAGCAGTATTATAGTAGTTATATTCTTGTATATAGGAGCAGTATTATAGTAGTTATATTCTTGTATATAGGAGCAGTATTATAGTAGTAATATTCTTGTATATAGGGGCAGTATTATAGTAGTTATATTCTTGCATATAGGAGCAGTATTATAGTAGTTATATTCTTGTATATAGGGGCAGTATTATAGTAGTTATATTCTTGTATATAGGAGCAGTATTATAGTAGTTATATTCTTGTATATAGGAGCAGTATTATAGTAGTTATATTCTTGTATATAGGAGGCAGTATTATAGTAGTTATATTCTTGTATAAAGGAGCAGTATTATAGTAGTTATATTCTTGTATATAGGAGCAGTATTATAGTAGTTATATTCTTGTATATAGGGGGCAGTATTATAGTAGTTATATTCTTGTATATAGGAGGCAGTATTATAGTAGTTATATTCTTGCATATAGGAGCAGTATTATAGTAGTTATATTCTTGTATATAGGAGCAGTATTACAGTAGTTATATTCTTGTATATAGGGGCAGTATTATAGTAGTTATATTCTTGTATATAGGAGCAGTATTATAGTAGTTATATTCTTGTATATAGGAGCAGTATTATAGTAATTATATTCCTGTATATAGGAGCAGTATTATAGTAGTTATATTCTTGTATATAGGAGGCAGTATTATAGTAGTTATATTCTTGTATATAGGGGGCAGTATTATAGTAGTTATATTCTTGTATATAGGGGCAGTATTATAGTAGTTATATTCTTATCTACTATGAGACATACTATATAGTCCTATGTACAGTGTGTATAGTTACCCGGGGTCTCGGAAGGGTTTCAGCACATTTTGGCGGTGTGTCTCCTTATGTGCTTAGGTTCTCATCCCCTCCCATCACTGGTTTCGCTCCTGTTTGGTGCTGATAACATTGAGCCTCTCAGGTTGAGCTGACACTATGTTTGGCCGAGGGTGTTGGGTGACACACAATGAAGGTCTTAGACACATTACAGTACATTCTGCTCAATGTGGCGGTGAAGCTTTTATTTGACCGTTCACATCTGACAGATATTTGGAGGAATATTTTGGTATTTTTCCTTTGCTCTCTATTTCTGATTATGGGGAAAGCCTTTTTTTTATAGAACACTTTATTGAGTAAACCTGATTTTTTATTGGGGTCTATGATTAGTAGTATTCCGAAAATGTATAAATTTATTCGTGCATGTATTTATGCAAATGAGGTATTTATGTATACGACATGGCGCATCTGTTTGCAGCGCTGACCCATATTGAGTAGCCGTCACGTGTAGACAGAAATCAATGGGCGGACATTGATTTTAGTGGGTGCCTTTATACATTGAGATGAGTGAGGTATCCAAGGACTGTACCCAACTGTATCCGAGCTCTCTAATGCCAGTGTAATCCTAATGGAAACAATACTAAGGGAGGTCAGCTCGCAACCAAATCCACAGAAACTTCTCAGGGAATTAATTTATCTTCTGAAACAGTGGTCTCCAAACTGCAGCCCTCCAGATGTTGCAAAACTACAACTCCCAGCCTTCCCAGACAGCCAACGGCTGTCTGGGAAGGCTGGGAGTTGTAGTTTTGCAACATCTGGAGCGCTGCAGTTTGGAGACCAGTGTTCTATGTATATATTTAGAAGTAAATATATCGTATATTTACTATAGAAGATTAAAAAAATTCTATAGTAGATTAGTAGATTTAAAAAAAAAAAATTCTTTAGTTTTCTTTTTTTTAGAACATTATCAAAAGCAGAAAAAAGATTTTTCTTAATCCATAAAAAAAATAAAATAAAAATACCTCGACATGTTTTGAAGAAACATAGTTCTTACTCATGGTGCCATGAGTAAGAACTGAAACAGTTCAAAACACGTCGGCGTTTCATTTATAATTTTTTATACATTAAGAAAAGTTTTTTTTTCAGTTTTTTTTATGTCCTAATAAACTACTGAAAGCCACTTGCATTTTTTTTTACATAGTGCAGTGTTTCTTTACTGGGGCGCCTCCAGCTGTTGCAAAAAACTAAAACTCCCGGCATGCCCGGATTGCCGTTGTAGTTTCGCAACATCTGGAGGGCCACAATTTGGAGACCACTGTTCTAAATATATGTTTAGAAGGAAATTGATTATATCTATTTAGAAGCACGGATGACTTTACAAGTCGGGGAAACTCACAATGATAAATGGAGAGAAAAAATCGGCAACGTTTCCAGATTTTTGCAGATTAGAAAATGCAATATTTTCATTTTTTTTTTTTTTTTGGAACATCAATAAAGCAGAAAAAGATCAATTTTTATAAAAAAATTAATAAATATGTAAACCCCTGACATGGTGCCATGAATAAGAACTGTAAAAGGTCAAAACACGTCAGCATTTCATTTGTATTTTTTATGCTTTAAGAAAAGGTTTTATTTTTATGTTTTTTAATGTTATAATAAACTACTGGAAGCTGCAGACTTTGCATATTTTTTCCTAATTTCTAACCTAACCCCTAACGTTCTTTCTGATGGTGATCCTAAAAGTCTAGTCCCCGCCCCATACACAAAGCTACAAAAAGATATGGAAACATAAACTCTTTATTACAGGGGTTATTCAGGGATAGGACATTTTTTCCCCCCAAAAAACAGCATCACACCTGGTTGAGTGTGGTATTACAACTCTGCTCCATTTACTTTAACTGGGCTGCAATACCACACACAACCTGAAGACCGGGGTGGCACTGTTTTTTTTTTTTTTTTTAAAGAAATCTGCTCTGTTATTGTTTTAAATTCGTGTAATTACTTTAAGCACATCACAGTGAGGGATGTAATTCCCCCTAGTGGTGGATCAGTGGTATTACCCAACTGTCTATAATATAGGATACACTATGATGTACAGATCCAAAGCAATATCCCGCCTGCAGTGAAGTGAAGTTCTGCTAGATCAGTGTATCCCCAAGCAGTGTGCCTCCAGCTGTTGCAAAACTACAAATCCCAGCGAAGGATGTAGTTCCCCCTGGTGGTTGGCGGGTGATATTACCCAACTGTCTATAATACAGTATACACTATGATGTACAGATATGAAGCAATATCCGAGCCTGTAGAAGAGTGGGGTTCTCCTATATCACTGTTACCCAAGCAGGGTGTCTCCAGCTGTTGCAAAACAACAACTCCTAGTATGCCCGAACAGCCAAAGGCTGTCCGGGCATGCTGGGAGTTGTAGTTTTGCAACAGGTGGAGGCACGCTAGTTGGGAAACACTGCACTAGGGTAATCAGTACAGTTGCTGGGCTGCCCGGGCATGCTGGGAGTTGGAGTTGTGCAACAGCTGGAGGCACGTTAATTGGGAAACACTACACTAGGGTGAGCAGTACAGTTGCTGGGATGTCTGGGTATGCTGGGAGTTGTAGTTGTGCAACAGCTGGAGGCACTCTAGATGAAAAACACTGCACTAGGGTGATCAGTACAGTTGTTGGGCTGTCCGGGCATGCTGGGAGTTGTAGTTGTGCAAAAGCTGGAGGTACGCTAGTTGGAAAACACTACACTTGGGTGATCAGTACAGTTGTTGGGCTGTCCGGGCATGCTGGGAGTTGTAGTTGTGAAACAGCTGGAGGTACGCTAGTTGGAAAACACTACACTTGGGTGATCAGTATAGTCGCTGGGCTGTCTATGCATGCTGGGAGTTGTAGTTGTGCAACAGCTGGAGGCACGCTAGTTGGGAAACACTGCACTATGGTGATCAGTACAGTCGCAGGGAGTGCTGGGAGTTGTAGTTGTGGCAGCTGGAGGCATAGATGAGTGCAGTTGGTGTCTCCGCACACTTATAGCAGTGTGTAATGTCAGCAATGCGGGTGGGCAGCTAATTCAGCGCCTTCTACATCTCTTTCCATTAATAGCTGCTGAACCTGTCGCTGCGGAGAACGCCGGCACATGGAGCGTGCAGCAAAAATCCACAACCCCATAGACACAGATACAACGTATCACTGAGGATGAGTCCGCTACTATATATATATATATATATATATATATATATATATATATATATACACACAGATATAATGTATCACTGAGGATGAGACCACTACAATATATATATACACAGATACAATGTATCACTGAGGATGGGTCCGCTACTATATATATATATATATATATATATATATATACACAGATACAATGTATCACTGAGGATGGGTCCGCTACTATATATATATACAGATACAATGTATCACTGAGGATGAGTCCGCTACTATATATATATATATATATATATATATACAGATACAATGTATCACTGAGGATGAGTCCGCTACTATATATATATATACAGATACAATGTATCACTGAGGATGAGTCCGCTACTATATATATATATATATATATATACACAGATACAATGTATCACTGAGGATGAGTCCGCTACTATATATATATATATATATATATATATATATATATATATATATACAGATACAATGTATCACTGAGGATGAGTCCGCTACTATATATATATATATACACAGATACAATGTATCACTGAGGATGAGTCCGCTACTATATATATATATATATATATATATATATATACACAGATACAATGTATCACTGAGGATGAGTCCACTACAATATATATATATATATATATATATATATATATATATATATATATATACAGATACAATATATCACTGAGGATGAGTCCACTACAATATATATATATTCCTGCTGCTAATACACCAAGGTGACGTAACATCCCATATAGCAATGACCTTATATACCGCCATAGAGGAATCTCTGCAGCGCACACATCAGTATTCTGCTCCAGCGCGGTATAAAGGGGCATAGATCCCCGCAGCCCCCCCACTCCATGTGACAGGCTCAGTGTAATGCAAATCAAGGCTGCGGACAATGCTGCATTATACAGGGTGAAGTCCCCTTCTTTATCACTGACCTTGAGGTGCAGAATGTGGGAGCCCCCCGGGATCAGCGTCCTGCAGTCAGGAGTGAGGGTCCCATGTATCCAGGGTGGGAAGTGTCTCCAGTAAGTTTGGATGTGCTGTCGCCTGGGAGGTTGGAATGAGCTGAACTGGGATGGTGCAGGGAGCCGCCTGTCAGTGCAAAGACTGGAGATAGGGGACTGGGGGGGGGGGGGGGGGGGGGGGAGCAATGCAAGGTGCACAGGTAGATAGGAGCCTCCTATCCTAGTGTGCCTCCAGATGTTGCAAGACTACAACTCCCAGCATGCCTAGACAGCCCAGCAACTGTACTGATCATCCTAATGCAGTGTTTCCCAACTAGCGTGTCTCTAGCTGTTGCAAGACTACAACTCCCAGCATACCCAGACAGCCCGGCGACTGTATTGATCACCCTAGCGCAGTGTTTCCCAATGAGCGTACCTCTGGCTGTTGCAAGACTACAACTCCCAGCAAGGCCCAGACAGCCCAGCGACTGTACTGATCATCCTAGTGCAGTGTTTTCCAACTAGCGTGTCTCCAGCTGTTGCAAGACTACAACTCCCAGCATGCCCGGACAGCCCAGCGACTGTACTGAGCTCCCTAGTGCAGTGTTTCCCAACTAGTATGTGTCCAGCTGTTGCAAAACTACAACTCCCAGCATGCCCGGACAGCCCAGCTACTGTACTGAGCTCCCTAGTGCAGTTTCCCAACTAGTGTGTCTCCAGCTGTTGCAAAACTACAACTCCCAGCATGCCTGGACAGCCCAGCGACTGTACTGATCATCCTAGTGCAGTGTTTCCCAACTAGCATGTCTCCAGCTATTGCAAAACTACAACTCCCAGCATGCCCGGACAGCCCAGCTACTGTACTGAGCTCCCTAGTGCAGTGTTTCTCAACTAGTGTGCCTCCAACTGTTGCAAAACTACAACTCCCAGCATGTCTGGACTATACTGATCACCCTAGTGTTTTTCCAACTAGCGTGCCTCCAGCTGTTGCAAAACTACAACTCCCAGCATGCCCGGACAGCCAACGGCTGTCCGGGCATGCTGGGAGTTGTAGTTTTGCAACAGCTGGAGGGCCACAGTTTGGAGACCACTGTATATATTTAGATGATATCTACTTAGAAGCACGGAGTTCACACGTCGGGGCAACACCCCATCATGAATGCAGAGAAGAAAATTGGCAAATCGTTTCCCGCTTTCACTAGATTAAAAAAGTTTTCTTAGAACATCAATAAAAGCAGAAGAAAGGTTTTTCTTACTCCATAAAAAACAAAACAAAACAAAAAAAATGAAACTCAAACATGTTTTGAACTTTAATAGTTCTTAATCATGATGCCCTGAGTAAGAACTGTAACAGTTCAAAACATGTTGGCGTTTTCTTTGTATTTTTTATGCATTAAGAAATGTTTTTTTTTTAATTTATTTTTTTATGTCCTAATAAACTACTGGAAACTGGAGACTTCGCATATTTATTTTACCCTAGTGCAGTGATTTACCACTAGAGCGCCTACAGCTGTTGCAAAACTACAACTCTGGGCATGCTAGTTTTTCAACAGCTAGAAGAGCATTGGTTGGGGAAACTGCCTTACAAGACGCCCAACAACAGACCCTCCACATCCTAAGGAGTAAAGTATACCTGTATATCTCCAGTCATACATATAAATGCGATAAGTCTATTTGCGCATTATTTTATTTATTATTCATATTATTGTTATTATTTATTGTTTTTATTATTATTATTTTTATCATTATTTTATATTTTTTATAATTTTTTTTTTTAGCTTAGTGTGCTAAAAAAATAAAAAAAAAATTTTTTTTTTAATAATGATAAAAATAATAATCATAAAAACAATAAATAATAACAATAATATTAATAATAAATACAATAATAATAATAATAATAACAACAAATAATAATGATAATAGTGCAAAAAAAAAATCATAAAGAAAACCACTCAAATTGCGCCACAAAAATAGCACAAAGACAACAAGAAATGGCCTCCATCGTGTTTTATTTTCTTTCTGTTTTCAAGATCACCGCTTGCTGACAGTGACTGGATAGACACACACTTATTTACAGCCAGAAACTAAAGAAAAACGATATTTTACCTAATATTTCTCGCAATTGAAGGTCCGTTACATTTTATCTACATAGTTCTTAAAGGGGTACTCCGCTGCTCAGCGTTTGGAATAAACTGTTCCGAACGCTGGAGCTGGGAGCTTGTGACGTCATAGCCCCGCCTCCTCATGACATCACGCCCTGCCCCCTCAATGCAAGTCTATGGGAGGGGGCATGACAGGCGTCACGCCCCCTTCCATAGACTTGCATTGAGGGGAGGGGCGTGATGTCATGAGGGGGCGGGGCTATGACGTCACAAGCTCCCGACGCCGGCTCCAGAGTTCGGAACAGTTTGTTCCAAATGCTGAGCAGCGGAGTACCCCTTTAAGGTCGAAAAAGATCAAAAGTGTCCATCAAGTTCACCCTCCTGTATTAGGTCTATACAGGTTTTGATTAAGAATGTTCTTATTCATCATTGAGCAACCCATTTATTCATTAGGGTTGGGGATTATATAACATTTTACAGCTAATGTTTCTCATAGAGATGACATCGGATTCACCAGACTGGTTACAATTGTAACAAATCCTCAGCTGTGAGAGGTTGTGTAAATGTTTTCAAGCTCAGGATTGTTCCCGATCCCCAAAGTGAAACACGAAGGAGAATACAAGGTTGTAATAACATGAGGAATCACTGTGGAGGTACTGGGAAAGAATGAAGGGCAATGTAATGCAACATGCAATGTAAGCATTTTTTTTTACGATAACCTCTCCACTAGGTGGCAGTATTGATGGGTCATTATACCTCCTGTGTGATAACCTCTCCACTAGGTGGCAGTATTGATGGGTCATTATACCTCCTGTGTGATAACCTCTCCACTAGGTGGCAGTATTGATGGGTCATTATACCTCCTGTGTGATAACCTCTCCACTAGGTGGCAGTATTGATGATACCTCCCGTGTGATAACCTCTCCACTAGGTGGCAGTATTGATGTAGCATTTCCCCTCCTGTGTGATAATCTCTCCACTAGGTGGCAGTATTGATGGATCATTATATCTCCTGTGTGATAATCTCTCCACTAGGTGGCAGTATTGATGGATCATTATATCTCCTGTATGATAATCTCTCCAGTAGGTGGCAGTATTAATGGGTCATTATTTCTCCTGTATGATAATCTCTCCATTAGGTGGCAGTATTGATGGATCATTATACCTCCTGTGTGATAATCTCTCCACTAGGTGGCAGTATTGATGGGTCATTATATCTCCTGTGTGATAATCTCTCCACTAAGCGGCAGTATTGATGATACCTTCTGTATGATAACCTCTCCACTAGGTGGCAGTATTGATACCTTCTGTATGATAACCTCTCCACTAGGTGACAGTATAGATGATGCCTCCTGTATGATAACCTCTCCACTAGCTTGCAGTATTGATGATACCTTCTGTATGATAACCTCTCCACTAGGTGGCAGTATAGATGATGCCTCCTGTATGATAACCTCTCCACTAGGTGGCAGTATAGATGATACTTCCTGTATGATAACCTCTCCACTAGGTGGCAGTATAGATGATACTTCCTGTATGATAACCTCTCCACTAGGTGGCAGTATTGATACCTTCTGTATGATAACCTCTCCACTAGGTGGCAGTATAGATGATACTTCCTGTATGATAACCTCTTCACTAAGTGGCAGTATTGATGATACCTTCTGTATGATAAACTCTCCACTAGGTGGCAGTATAGATGATGCCTCCTGTATGATAACCTCTCCACTAGGTGGCAGTATTGATACCTTCTGTATGATAACCTCTCCACTAGGTGGCAGTATAGATGATACTTCCTGTATGATAACCTCTCCACTAGGTGGCAGTATTGATACCTTCTGTATGATAACCTCTCCACTAGGTGGCAGTATTGATACCTTCTGTATAACCTCTCCACTAGGTGGCAGTATAGATGATACTTCCTGTATGATAACCTCTCCACTAGGTGGCAGTATAGATGATACCTCCTGTATGATAACCTCTCCACTAGGTGGCAGTATAGATGATGCCTCCTGTATGATAACCTCTCCACTAGGTGGCAGTATAGATGATGCCTCCTGTATGATAACCTCTCCACTAGGTGGCAGTATAGATGATGCCTCCTGTATGATAACCTCTCCACTAGGTGGCAGTATAGATGATGCCTCCTGTATGATAACCTCTCCACTAGGTGGCAGTATAGATGATACTTCCTGTATGATAACCTCTCCACTAGGTGGCAGTATAGATGATACTTCCTGTATGATAACCTCTCCACTAGGTGGCAGTATTGATGATACCTCCTGTATGATAACCTCTCCACTAGGTGGCAGTATTGATGATACCTCCTGTATGATAACCTCTCCACTAGGTGGCAGTATTGATGATGCCTCCTGTATGATAACCTCTCCACTAGGTGGCAGTATTGATGATACCTTCTGTATGATAACCTCTCCACTAGGGGGCAGTATAGATGATGCCTCCTGTATGATAACTTCTCCACTAGGTGGCAGTATAGATGATGCCTCCTGTATGATAACCTCTCCACTAGGTGGCAGTATTGATGATGCCTCCTGTATGATAACCTCTCCACTAGGTGGCAGTATTGATGATACCTTCTGTATGATAACCTCTCCACTAGGGGGCAGTATAGATGATGCCTCCTGTATGATAACCTCTCCACTAGGTGGCAGTATTGATGATGCCTCCTGTATGATAACCTCTCCACTAGGTGGCAGTATTGATGATACCTTCTGTATGATAACCTCTCCACTAGGGGGCAGTATAGATGATACTTCCTGTATGATAACCTCTCCACTAGGTGGCAGTATAGATGATGCCTCCTGTATGATAACCTCTCCACTAGGTGGCAGTATAGATGATGCCTCCTGTATGATAACCTCTCCACTAGGTGGCAGTATAGATGATGCCTCCTGTATGATAACCTCTCCACTAGGTGGCAGTATAGATGATGCCTCCTGTATGATAACCTCTCCACTAGGTGGCAGTATAGATGATGCCTCCTGTGTACTTTGACACATTTATGTCCATTTGTGCAGATCATTTTACATGTGAACACAACCCAAACATGAAAGATGCTGCATTATCTGTAGGTTCTGATGGGGCGAGGAGACAGGAGGACTGTGGGCGGATTGTTCTGCTTCTTGGCATCCGAATGCTGCTCTGGCACTGGATAAATACACTTCCTTGGCGCAGTTGTAAAGGCTGAGTGTGAGCAGTGCTGGTTGTGTATGGAGGTAGTAGAGATGAGTTGGTACATGGTGCGGTATTCTTATCTTATGTAACCCCACCATCTCCTCCTCCTCTCCCGTCCTCTCTTCTCCCATCCTTTTTCTCTTCTGTCCTCTCTTCTCCTCTCCCATCCTGTCTCCTCCTCTCCCGTCCTCTCTTCTCCTCTCCCATCCTCTCTTCTCCTCTCCCATCCTCTCTTCTCCTCTCCCATCCTCTCTTCTCTCCCGTCCTCTCTTCTCCTCTCCCATCCTGTCTCCTCCTCTCCCGTCCTCTCTTCTCTCCCGTCCTCTCTTCTCCTCTCCCGTCCTCTCTTCTCCTCTCCCATCCTGTCTCCTCCTCTCCCGTCCTCTCTTCTCTCCCGTCCTCTCTTCTCCTCTCCCGTCCTCTCTTCTCCCATCCTCTTTTTCTCTTCTGTACTCTCTTCTTCTCTCCCGTCCTCTCTTCTCCTCTCCTCTCCCGTCCTCTCTTCTCCTCTCCCGTCCTCTCTTCTCCCATCCTCTTTTTCTCTTCTGTCCTCTCTTCTCCTCTCCCATCCTGTCTCCTCCTCTCCCATCCTCTTTTCTCCTCTCCCGTCCTCTCTTCTCCTCTCCCATCCTGTCTCCTCCTCTCCCATCCTCTTTTCTCCTCTCCCGTCCTCTCTTCTCCTCTCCCATCCTGTCTCCTCCTCTCCCATCCTCTTTTCTCCTCTCCCGTCCTCTCTTCTCCTCTCCCATCCTGTCTCCTCCTCTCCCATCCTCTTTTCTCCTCTCCCGTCCTCTCTTCTCCTCTCCCGTCCTCTCCCATCCTCTCTTCTCCTCTCCCATCCTGTCTCCTCCTCTCCCATCCTTCTCCTCTCCCGTCCTCTTTTCTCCTCTCCCGTCCTCTCTTCTCCCATCCTCTTTTTCTCTCCCGTCCTCTCTTCTCCCATCCTCTTTTTCTCTTCTGTCCTCTCTTCTCCTCTCCCATCCCGTCTCCTCCTCTCCCGTCCTCTCCTTTCTTCTCCCATTCTCTCCCGTCTTTTACTCTCTGATTCTTGTCCTTTCCTCTTCCCTCTCCTTTCATCCCTCATATCCTCTCCTCTTCCTCTTCTCTCCTCTCTTCCGATCCTGTCCTCTCTTCTTCTCTGTTTTCTCAGTTTCTCTCCTCATATAATAGGATGGGAAATGCAATGTGACTCCATCTCACCGAATGATTCACATCTTACATTGCCCATTCTGTGCCCTCCTGGCTCCACACCTATGGCCTCCTGGCACAGATAGAGGCCGGAACACAGCGGTGGGATTGTGTACTCTGTGTAATTGGGTCAGCTAGTATTTCTTACAGTAATGGTAACGTGGTCCTATTATGTGCTAAGGAACAAAAATCTAGAAACAAGATTATCATTGTACCCAGAGAAATGCCCCAATCTCACCGTGTATGTGTATAATGTTACCAGGTAGGAGCATCATTCTCCATGTCCTCACTGCGGTATTATAGTGTCTTCTCCAAAGAGAATCATGAAATTCATTCTACATATAACATTAAGCAAAGGAATCCGCATTCTTATAGACACGGTCTCCGGTTCAACAGAAGAATTTTATTAGTTCAGGTGATTACCTTAAAAGAGCAAAATATACAAAGCAAAGCCCGAGGCCATCGCTCTACCTGTCATATTACTGTAATAGGCTGAATAGTCCTGAAAGGAAGGCATTGTGGTCCGATACCTACCTGTATAGGATTGCTGGAGCATGTGTTACCCTTCAAGATATGCAAAAATATAACTATAATACTGCTCCCTATATACAAGAATATAACTACTATAATACTGCTCCTATATACAAGAATATAACTACTATAATACTGCCCCTATATACAAGAATATAACTACTATAATACTGCTCCTATATACAAGAATATAACTACTATAATACTGCTCCTATATACAAGAATATAACTACTATAATACTGCTCCCTATATACAAGAATATAACTACTATAATACTGCTCCTATATACAAGAATATAACTACTATAATACTGCTCCTATATACAGAAATATAACTACTATAATACTGCTCCTATATACAAGAATATAACTACTATAATACTGCTCCTATATACAAGAATATAACTACTATAATACTGCTCCTATATACAAGAATATAACTACTATAATACTGCTCCTATATACAGGAATATAACTACTATAATACTGCCTCCTATATACAAGAATATAACTACTATAATACTGCTCCTATATACAAGAATATAACTACTATAATACTGCCCCCTATATACAAGAATATAACTACTATAATACTGCCCCCTATATACAAGAATATAACTACTATAATACTGCTCCTATATACAAGAATATAACTACTATAATACTGCCCCCATATACAGGAATATAACTAGTATAATACTGCCCCTATATACAAGAATATAACTACTATAATATTGCTCCTATATACAAGAATATAACTACTATAATACTGCCCCCTATATACAAGAATATAACTACTATAATACTGCTCCTATATACAAGAATATAACTACTATAATACTGCTCCTATATACAAGAATATAACTACTATAATACTGCTCCTATATACAAGAATATAACTACTATAATACTGCTCCTATATACAAGAATATAACTACTATAATACTGCTCCTATATACAAGAATATAACTTCTATAACACTACTCCTATATACAAGAATATAACTACTATAATACTGCACCTATATACAAGAATATAACTACTATAATACTGCCTCCTATTTACAAGAATATAACTACTATAATACTGCTCCTATATACAAGAACATAACTACTATAATACTGCTCCTATATACAAGAATATAACTACTATAATACTGCCTCCTATATACAAGAATATAACTACTATAATACTGCTCCTATATACAAGTATATAACTACTATAATACTGCCTCCTATATACAAGAATATAACTACTATAATACTGCTCCTATATACAAGAATATAACTACTATAATACTGCTCCTATATACAAGAATATAACTACTATAATACTGCTCCTATATACAAGTATATAACTACTATAATACTGCTCCTATATACAAGAATATAACTACTATAATACTGCTCCTATATACAAGTATATAACTACTATAATACTGCCCCTATATACAGGAATATATATACTGTCATGTGAACATGTTGGCCGTCTTCAGTGTGAAAGGTGACTGTCTCCTCGGAGGAATGAGAAGCCCCTTTAATTCTCTAGACAGCAGGTGCGGTCCAGTGTGGCCGCGCTCAGTAACCATACACCTCTCCTGGCTCACCGCGGCCTTAATATAGAGCAGGGATCGCTTTCCAGCCTATATTAGTATCGCTGAGCGGCGCTTCGCTCCTTGACTAAGGCCATGTTCCTAGTCAGAAGGATTAGCTGCAGACTCAGGGTTTCCACACTCACCGTCTTATCTCGGATAATATCAGGGAATCACCCCGGCAGCGATCCCCTGATACAATGTTATTATAAGTATCCTGTGACCCCATGAGAACGTCCAGGGCTGCGGGGAAGGGTTAATTATAGCCGACAACCCATGTGATACAACTCCCAGTATAACCTGACAGTGCAAAAGGCATGCTGGGAGTTGTAGTGTCACCACAGAAGTTGGACACTTATCACTTAAAGGGGTACTCCGTCCCAGGACATCTTATCCCCTATCCAAAGGATAGGGGATAAGATGTCAGATCGCGGGGGTCCCGCCCCTGGGGACCCCCGGGATCTCAGCTGCTGCACCCCGCTATCATTACTGCACAGAGAAAACTCGCTCTGTGCGTAATGACGGTCAATACAGGGGCCGGAGCATCGTGACGTCACGGCTGGCTCCGCCCCTTCTGACATCATAGCTCCGCCCCCTCATGACATCACAGTCCGCCCCTTAATGCAAGTCTATGGGAAGGGGCGTGACGGTCGCCACGCCCCCTCCCATAGACTTGTATTGAGAGGGTGGGCCGTGACGTCACGAGGGGCGGGGCCATGATGTCACAAGGGGCGGAGCCGTGACGTCACGATGCTCCGGCCCCTGTATTGCCCGTCATTACGCACAGAGCGAGTTTTCTCTGTGCAGTAATGATAGCGGGGTGCAGCAGCGGAGATCCTGCAATCTGACATCTTATCCCCTATAATTTGGCTAGGGGATAAGATGTCCTGGGGCGGAGTACCCCTTTAAAGAAGCACTCTGGAAATTAAATTTTTTATGCTTACAGCATAAACTGTTATTAGAAAGGTTCTTGTGTATGCCTTGTGCTTACCTGTTTTAGCTGATGTGGCAGGCATGGAGGGTTTTTTAGCTATACTGATTGCAATCCCATCACTAAAATGGTTTCCTACTGCTGCCTACGTTTCCCTCTGGCTTTGCAGAGAGAGGGGGTGGAGTCTGAGCACTGCACCTGGTTATCTGAACTGATTGACGTTTAAACTGATGAGACTCATAAGTGGGTTGGGGTCAGTTCACACTGCGTGCAGTTTTGCTGTGTTTTCTTATTATGTTGCCGTGAGGATAATTTGACCTATAACCACGATTTGAAGTCTTTAACCCAGTGTTTTTCAAACAGTGTGTCTCCGGCTGTTGCAAAACTACAACTCCCAGCATGCCCGGACAGCCTTTGGCTGTCCGGGCATGCTGGGAGTTGTAGTTTTGCAACAGCTGGAGACACACTGTTTGGAAAAGACTTCTTTAGGCTGTGCTAACAAATGAATTTTTACTGCATTTTGGCTGCTCTTTAATGTGATTTTACAAAATTGCTGTAAAATTGACACATTTTTACCACAATTTGCATAATTTTTGCGGCAATTCTAGAGTAAAAGCAAAAAAAAAAAAGATAATCCTACCAGTACTTATCAGCTGCTGAAGTTGAGTTGTTCTTTTCTGTGGGGGGCTATGGGGATTTGCTCCTACTCTGGACAGTTCCTGACATGGACAGAGGTGTCAGCAGAGATTACTGTGGTCAGACAGAAAAGGAAAACTAAACTTCAGCAGCTGATAAGTACTGGAAGGATTAAGATTTTTTAATAGAAGTAATTTACAAACTTCAGTTTATAAGAAAAGAAGAAAAAATTTTTTTTTTTTTTACTGGAATACCCCTTTAAGTAGGGAATGTTCTCTGATGGTCTATATACAGGTACACTATCCGGTGCATATTTGATGCTGCAGATTTACATTAAAATCTGCAGCATAAAATCTGCAGCTTCGAATTTGCAGCATCAAATATGCGCAGCATCCTTTCCGTGTAAATAGACCCTTAGGAAAAAAAATCTTAATCCTTCCAGTACTTATCAGTTGCTGAAGTTGTTCTTTTCTGTCTGACCACAGTGCTCTCTGCTGACACCTCTGTCCATTTTAGGAACAGTCCAGAGCATCAGAGGTTTGCTATGGAGATTTGTTCCTGCTCTGGACAGTTCCTAAAATGGACAGAGGTGTCAGCAGAGAGCACTGTGGTCAAACCGGAAAGAACTACACAACTTCAGCAGCTGATAAGTACTGGTAGGATTAAGATTTTTTTAATAGAAGTAATTTACAAATCTGATTAATTTTTTGGAGCCAGTTGATATGAAAAATAAATAAATGTTATTTTCATGGAATACCCCTAAAACAGTGTGATTATTCTGATCACATGACCTAGTTACAGTAGTGAACCACATGGATGCAGCTGTGCTGGAATGAAACAGATGGTGCTGTAGGACTACTTATGGTGAGTGTGCATAATAGAGGGGGGAAAAGACCCACAAACAAACCCGGAGTGCTTCTTTAACCGAGAATACATAGACAATAGACATTTATTCATTAAGGCCCCCTCCCACGCATTTTACTTTTTTTTTAGGGGGTTTCTTTATGAAGGAATCTTTAAAGAGAACTATTTGGAATTGTGGATAAAGGTGAAAAGAGAAAACTAGATCTTATAAGAGAGAAATGTTTATTTATTTATTTAAAATGTACTATTTTTTTATTTTATTTTATTTATTATTTTATAGAAATTATTTTTAATAAAATTATTTGAAACTCTTTTTTTTGGGGTATATTTAAAATTTGGTTCTATTTATTTAAAAAGTATTTATTTTTTATTTATTATTTTTAAATAAATAATTTTTTTTATCAAAATTATTTGAAACACTTTTTTTGGTTCATATTTTTGGTTTTATTTAAAAAAAAAAAATAATAAACATTATAATTGGAAATATTGTATCAATTTCCTTCTACACAACACAGATAAGAAGCGTTGGCAGTGCGGGAATAGCGCCCGGTCTGTAATAAACCGTATAATCGCCATCTAGAGGTTTATATTTACTGCTGCCACTAAAGCACATGATGTATTATCTGGACCTTATATCTGGGGAATTTACACCAATATATAGAATAAATAAAACCAACATTATTATAGAATTGCAACAATACCGGCTCCCTAATAGATGTCAGTTTTTGAAGGTATAGGCCATGTTCTCACACCGTAAAAAACAAATACAGCCATATATATTTTTTATTTTTTAACAACTTTTTAAGTTAAATTGGATGAATTAGGCATAAATAAAATACGGCTGTATTTTTACGATGTGTGAACAAGGCCATAAGATCTGGTACTAACCCCGAACGGATTTGCCGCACCTGCGATTCTCTAATACAGTGTTTTCTAAACAGTGTGCCTCCAGCTGTGGCAAAACTACAACTCCCAGCATGCCCGGACAGCCAACGGCTGTCCGGGCATGCTGGGAGTTGTAGTTTTGCAACAGCTGGAGGCACACTATTTGGAAAACACTGCTCTAATACATTACAGTAGTATGTAATGATACCCCTTGTCCCTGAGGGAATGGAGTGTCAGTGACATCAGCATCTGAACCGCACAAGTTGTGGACATCGGTATCTGAACGGCACAAGTTGTGGACATCAGTATCTGAACAGCACAAGTTGTAGACATTGGTATCTGAACGGCACAAGTTGTGGACATCAGCATCTGAACGGCACAAGTTGTGGACATCAGTATCTGAACGGCACAAGTTGTGGACATCAGTATCTGAACAGCACAAGCTGTGGACATCAGTATCTGAACGGCACAAGTTGTGGACATCGGCATCTGAACGGCACAAGTTGTGGACATCAGTATCTGAACGGCACAAGTTGTGGACATCGGTATCTGAACGGCACAAGTTGTGGACATCAGTATCTGAACGGCACAAGTTGTGGACATCAGTATCTGAACAGCACAAGCTGTGGACATCAGCATCTGAACGGCACAAGTTGTGGACATCAGTATCTGAACGGCACAAGTTGTGGACATCGGCATCTGAACGGCACAAGTTGTGGACATCAGTATCTGAACGGCACAAGTTGTGGACATTGGTATCTGAACGGCACAAGTTGTGGACATCAGTATCTGAACGGCACAAGTTGTGGACATCGGTATCTGAACGGCACAAGTTGTGGACATCGGTATCTGAACGGCACAAGTTGTGGACATCAGCATCTGAACGGCACAAGTTGTGGACATCAGTATCTGAACGGCACAAGTTGTGGACATCAGCATCTGAACGGCACAAGTTGTGGACATCGGCATCTGAACGGCACAAGTTGTGGACATCAGCATCTGAACGGCACAAGTTGTGGACATCAGCATCTGAACGGCACAAGTTGTGGACATCAGCATCTGAACGGCACAAGTTGTGGACATCAGCATCTGAACGGCACAAGTTATGGACATCGGCATCTGAACGGCACAAGTTGTGGACATCGGTATCTGAACGGCACAAGTTGTGGACATCGGTATCTGAACGGCACAAGTTGTGGACATCAGTATCCTAAGTGCCAGGGGCTTTCACCTTCTGGGACACTAGAGGGCGCTGCGCTCCTGCTTGTGCTGCCGCAGAGCTTGCAGGAAGATCTGCTTGACCTGGGTGATCATGTCGTGGTAGAGCCGCAGGTCGTCCTCCTTGGTCTTCAGGGCGTTCTTTAATGTGGTTTTCAGAGCTTCGTTCTCATCTACTTGAATGGCGAGTCTGGAATACAGAAGTGGAGTACTGAAGGTTTATTGGCATCTGGTAACGTGATGGTGCATTACTAGGCGTGATTTCTGGGACCCTACAATCCTGAGAATATAGGGGTCGCAGCTCTGATTACCCTTCACTCTTTTTTTCCCTGAGCGAAGCAAAGGGAATGGGGCGGTGCTGTAATTTCCTGTAGAGCTGGTGGCCATGTGTGGCACTGCCGCCCTCACCTGTGGCCCCTATAATGTCACAAACACTGGGGGCCCCAGAGGTCAGACCCCCACCGATCATAAAGTAATGGCATAGCCTACTGACAGAGGTAGGACTATTGGTGGGACTATTACAACACATTTTTTTCTGCTGTTCCATCTGTTCTTGGGAAAGCTGGGTGACAACTAATATGTCCGCCATATAATATAGCTTTTTCAAACGTTTGAATGACATACGGTACCTTAAAAATGTCCTGCACAGGGTGACAGATTCCTAAAGGGGTATTCCAGTAAAAAACATTTATTTTTTCATATCATCTGGCTCCAGAAAGTTAAACAGATTTGTAAATTACTTCTATAAAAAAAAAAAAAATCTTAATCCTACCAGTACTTATTAGCTGCTGAAGTTGAGTTGTTCTTTTCTGTCTTATCCACAGTGCTCTCTGCTGACACCTCTGTCTGTCTCAGGAACTGTCCGGAGCAGGAGAGGTTTGCTATGGGGATTTGCTCCTGCTCTGGACAGTTCCTGACATGGACAGAGGTGTCAGCAGAGAGCACTGTGGTCAGACAGAAAAAAAACTCAACTTCAGTAGCTGATAAGTACTGGAAGGATTAAGATTTTTTTTAATAGAAGTCATTTACAAATCTGTTGAAACTTTCTGGAGCCAGTTGATATGAAAAAAAAAATTTTTTTTTACTGGAATACCCCTTTAAGTGTTTATAGGGAATGTTCTCTGATGGTCTATATACAGGTACAATATCCTGCGCATATTTGATGCTGCAGATTTACATTGAAATTATGCTGCAGCTTCGAATTTGCAGCATCAAATATGCGCAGGATCCTTTCCGTGTAAATAGACCCTTAGGATACATTCACACATTACCCTGTACTACAGTTATACATTTAAGGCAATGCTTCCTAAACCAGGGTGCCTCCAGCTGTTGCAAAACTACAACCCCCAGCATGCCCGGACAGCCGTTGGCTGTCCGGGCATGCTGGGAGTTGTAGTTTTGCAACATCTGGAGGTCCGCAGGTTGAAGACCACTGGTATTGGAGGTTATACTCACCTGTCCCTGCCGCTCCGGACCGTCACCGCTCGTCACTGCTGCCCTGGATGTCGCCTTTATCGCTGTCGCCGCGTCCCCGTGATGTCCCCGACGCTCCGTCAAGGCCTCTGCTTCCCCGGCATCCTCGCTCTCCGTCGCCGCCATCACGTTGCTACGCACGGCGCTCCTATTGGATGACGGGACGGCGTGCGCAGCGGCGTGATGACGACGATGGAGAGCGCCGACGATGCAGGGGATCCCGAAGAGGACGCGCCGGAGCCCCGAGGACAGGTAAGTGATCGTCAGCGGACCACACGGGGCACCGTAAACGGCTATCCGGTGGCAGCTGAAGCAGTCTGCGCTGCAGGATAGCCGTTTATGCGATGGCCCCGACATACAAAAGCATCGTATGTTGATGCTGCCTTCAACATGCGATGGCCTCTGAGAGTGATCGTATGCTGAAATGATCATATGTCGGGGCTAGAGATGAGCGAACTTACAGTAAATTCGATTCGGCACGAACTTCTCGGCTCGGTAGTTGATGACTTATCCTGCATAAATTAGTTCAACTTTCAGGTGCTCCCGTGGGCTGGAAAAGGTGGATATAGTCCTAGGAGACTCTTTCCTAGGAATGTATCCACCTTTTCCAGTCCACCGGAGCACCGGAAAGCTGAACTAATTTATGCAGGATAAGTCATCAACTGCCGAGCCGAGAAGTTCGTGACGAATCAAAGATGTGGGAGTTGTGGTTTTGCAGCAGCTGGAGGCACCCTGGTTGGGAAACACTGATTTAAGGTGTATCCCCGCTGCCGGCGCAGACTTACTCTGTCCGGAGTTCCTCTATCTGTGTCTCCAATGGGACGTAGGATGAGAGGTCGCTCATTTCGTTGACATTCAGAAAGTGTCTGGAGTTGCTGAGAGACTGAGCTGCGGAGAGAAAACGAGGTGATAGGGGGAGACACATTTCATCCATTACAGCATGGTAAGACACTGAACCAGCAGGGGGCGTCAGGAAGACTTTAGAGAGCCTGCGAATGCAGGTCACTCGTATGTGTAATAGTCTGCTCCCTCTGGTTAAAAGGGGTACTCCGGTGAAAAACTTAAACAGATTTGTAAATTACTTCTATTAAAAAAATCTTAATCCTTCCAGTACTTATTAGCTGTGGAATACTACAGCGGAAATTCTTTTCTTTTTGAAACACAGAACTGTCTGCTGACATCACGAGCACAGTGCTCTCTGCTGACATCTCTGTCCATTTTATGAACTGTCCAGAGCAGCATATGTGTGCTATGGGGATTTCCTTTTACCTTGGACAGTACCTAAAATGGACAGAGATGTGAGCAGAGAGCACTGTGCTCATGATGTCAGCAGAGAGCTCTGTGTTCCAAAAAGAAAATAATTTCCTCTGTAGTATTCAGCAACTAATAAGTACAGGAAGGATTAAGATTTTTTTAATAGAAATAATTTACAAATCTGTTTAACTTCCTGGCACCAGTTGATTTTAAAAAAAAGTTTTCCATCGGAGTACCCCTTTAATGCACATATGGAGTGAACGTACCGGCTTTGCCACGTGCAGACAGCTTCTGTGTAGTGCCGCTCCTGCCTGCCTCCATTTTCAGCTTCTCCAGCTGCTGTTCCAGCAGGACCGAGCGTTTCCTCTCCTCCTGAAGCTTCTTCTCGGCCTCCAGGACCTTTGCGCTGTTCTCCTCCACCCTCTTCTGCAGAAGTGACACAAACTCCAACAAGCGGTCGCGTTCCACCTCTGCGGCCTGACACAGCGCTCTGTACTCTGCTGCCTGGGTCTGCCAAACCCGGAGCTCCGAGCTGTCACATCAGAGACCAAGGATTCAGTTACAGCTTGGCACATCATCATGTGTACTAGTAATGTCTACAATATCATCATGTGTACTAGTAATGCCTGCAGTATCATAATGTGTACTAGTAATGTCTACAATATCATCATGTGTACTAGTAATGTCTACAATATCATCATGTGTACTAGTAATGCCTGCAGTATCATAATGTGTACTAGTAATGTCTACAATATCATCATGTGTACTAGTAATGTCTACAATATCATCATGTGTACTAGTAATGCCTGCAATATCATCATGTGTACTAGTAATGCCTGCAGTATCATCATGTGTACTAGTAATGTCTACAATATCATCATGTGTACTAGTAATGTCTACAATATCATCATGTGTACTAGTAATGTCTACAATATCATCATGTGTACTAGTAATGTCTACAATATCATCATGTGTACTAGTAATGTCTACAATATCATCATGTGTACTAGTAATGTCTACAATATCATCATGTGTACTAGTAATGCCTGCAGTATCATCATGTGTACTAGTAATGTCTACAATATCATCATGTGTACTAGTAATGTCTACAATATCATCATGTGTACTAGTAATGTCTGCAGTATCATCATGTGTACTAGTAATGCCTGCAATATCATTGTGTACTAGTAATGCCTGAAATATCATCATGTGTACTAGTAATGCCTGAAATATCATCATGTGTACTAGTAATGCCTGCAATAACATCATGTGTACTAGTAATGCCTGCAATAACATCATGTGTACTAGTAATGCCTGCAATAACATCATGTGTACTAGTAATGCCTGCAATATCATCATGTGTACTAGTAATGCCTGCAATATCATCATGTGTACTAGAAATGCCTACAATATCATCATGTGTACTAGTAATGCCTGCAATAACATCATGTGTACTAGTAATGCCTGCAATATCATCATGTGTACTAGTAATGCCTGCAATATCATCATGTGTACTAGTAATGCCTGCAATATCATCATGTGTACTAGTAATGCCTGCAATATCATCATGTGTACTAGTAATGCCTGCAGTATCATCATGTGTACTAGTAATGCCTGCAATATCATCATGTGTACTAGTAATGTCTACAATATCATCATGTGTACTAGTAATGCCTGCAATATCATCATGTGTACTAGTAATGTCTACAATATCATCATGTGCACTAGTAATGTCTACAATATCATCATGTGTACTAGTAATGCCTGCAATATCATCATGTGTACTAGTAATGCCTGCAATATCATCATGTGTACTAGTAATGCCTGCAATATCATCATGTGTACTAGTAATGCCTGCAGTATCATCATGTGTACTAGTAATGCCTGCAATATCATCATGTGTACTAGTAATGTCTACAATATCATCATGTGTACTAGTAATGCCTGCAATATCATCATGTGTACTAGTAATGCCTGCAATATCATCATGTGTACTAGTAATGCCTGCAATATCATCATGTGTACTAGTAATGTCTACAATATCATCATGTGTACTAGTAATGCCTGCAATATCATCATGTGTACTAGTAATGCCTGCAATATCATCATGTGTACTAGTAATGTCTGCAGTATCATCATGTGTACTAGTAATGTCTACAATATCATCATGTGTACTAGTAATGCCTGCAATATCATTGTGTACTAGTAATGCCTGCAATATCATCATGTGTACTAGTAATGCCTGCAGTATCATCATGTGTACTAGTAATGCCTGCAATATCATCATGTGTACTAGTAATGCCTACAATATCATCATGTGTACTAGTAATGCCTGCAATATCATCATGTGTACTAGTAATGCCTGCTATATCATCATGTGTACTAGTAATGCCTGATGAAGCTGCGCATGCGCAGCGAAACGCGTTGCATCTAATAAATCCATTGATTTTACTTGGCTGCCTGACGGTTCCTCTCTGCGCCAGACAAACTCCTGACTCCCTGGTCTTTCGGTTTTGATTTTACTCTTACCCAGGAGGGCTGCAGTGGACCTTCTTCCTTACTTCTTCTGCACTTTACCTTGTTGTGTGTGGGCGCACAACCAACTTTGGTAAGCGGCTTGGGAATTACCGTCCCCTACCCCCACCTACAAGATCTACTGATCCCGCACATGAGGCGCCTTCCTCCCTCTCTCTAGTACACATGATGATATTGTAGACATTACTAGTACACATGAATATCATCATGTGTACTAGTAATGTCTACAATATCATCATGTGTACTAGTAATGCCTGCAATATCATCATGTGTACTAGTAATGCCTGCAATATCATCATGTGTACTAGTAATGCCTGCAATATCATCATGTGTACTAGTAATGTCTGCAATATCATCATGTGTACTAGTAATGCCTGCAATATCATTATGTGTACTAGTAATGCCTGCAATATCATCATGTGTACTAGTAATGCCTGCAATATCATCATGTGTACTAGTAATGCCTGCAATATCATCATGTGTACTAGTAATGCCTACAATATCATCATGTGTACTAGTAATGCCTGCAAAATCATCATGTGTACTAGTAATGCCTGCAATATCACCATGTGTACTAGTAATGCCTGCAGTATCATCATGTGTACTAGTAATGCCTGCAATATCATCATGTGTACTAGTAATGCCTACAATATCATCATGTGTACTAGTAATGCCTGCAATATCATCATGTGTACTAGTAATGCCTGCAGTATCATCATGTGTACTAGTAATGCCTGCAATATCATTGTGTGTACTAGTAATGCCTGCAATATCATTGTGTGTACTAGTAATGCCTGCAATATCATCGTGTGTACTAGTAATGCCTGCAATATCATCGTGTGTACTAGTAATGCCTGCAGTATCATCATGTGTACTAGTAATGCCTGCAATATCATCATGTGTACTAGTAATGCCTGCAGTATCATCATGTGTACTAGTAATGCCTTCAATATCATCATGTGTACTAGTAATGCCTGCAGTATCATCATGTGTACTAATAATGCCTGCAATATCATCATGTGTACTAGTAATGTCTACAATATCATCATGTGTACTAGTAATGCCTGCAATATCATCATGTGTACTAGTAATGCCTGCAATATCATCATGTGTACTAGTAATGTCTACAATATCATCATGTGTACTAGTAATGTCTACGTCTTCATCTGTACTAGTAATGTCTACGTCTTCATGTGTACTAGTAATGTCTACAATATCCTGTCTACTAGTAATGCCTGCAATGTCATCATGTTTACTAGTAATGCCTGCAATATCATCATGTGTACTAGTAATGCCTGCAATATCATCATGTTTACTAGTAATGCCTGCAATGTCATCATGTTTACTAGTAATGAGTACTAACAGTGCCTGTAATTTATCCATGTGTATTAGTAATGCCTGCAATGTCTTCATGTGTACTAGTAATGCCTACAATGTATTTATGTGTATTAGTAATGCCTGCAATGTTTTCATGCCTATAAGTAATGTCTGACATGTCATCATGGATGTACTAGAAATGCTTGGCATGGTGTCATGTGTGAACTACTACTTTTACTTTAGGCTTATGCAGTGTTAAAGGGGTACTCCGGTGGAAAACGTTGTTTTTTTTTTTTGTTTTTTTTTTAATCAACTGGTGCCAGAAAGTTAAACAGATTTGTAAATTACTTCTATTGAAAAATCTTAATCCTTCCAGTACTTAATAGTGGCTGTATACTACAGAGGGAATTATTTTCTTTTTGGATTTCTCTTCTGTCACAGTGCTCTCTGACCACAGTGCTCTCTGCTGACACCTCTGTCCATGTCAGGATCTGTCAAGAGTAGGAGAAAATCCCCATAGCAAATATATGCTGCTCTGGACAGTTCCTGACATGGACAGAGGTGTCAGCAGAGAGCACTGTGGTTGTGACAGACAAGAAATCACAAAAAAAAGAATTTCCTCTGTCGCATACAGCCGCTAAAAAGTACAAATCTGTTTAACTTTCTGGCACCAGTTGATTTGAAGAAAAATAAGTTTTCCACCGGAGTCCCCCTTTAATGTGAAGGTCCCTGTCAGTGCTCTACCTGCGAGGTGAGGCTCCTGTGCTGATTACTGGCGCTGGCTCTACTAGTTCATGTCCCAGTTTTGATACCGTCCTGGATTGAAGGATAAAATGAAAGGAGATATAAATAACGTAATATATAAAACGTCTCATACAGAAGCGATTGGAACATTTTCTTTTAGCTCTGAATGGTGTTTTTATTTTACTGAATGAGGATTCACTGACTGCTCCACAAAGTTACAATAGTGACCCCTGTAGGATTATATGAGGAACTACAGGCAGGTCCAGTGCTGGCATCTCTGAGGAACAAGACACGAGACAGTAGTGATGGATACAAGTGTGAATAATAGTGAATACTGCAGTATCTATCTATCTATCTATCTATCTATCTATCTATCTCATATCTATCTATCTATCTATCTATCTATCTCATATCTATCTATCTCATATCTATCTATCTATCTATCTATCTATCTCATATCTATCTCATATCTATCTATCTCATATCTATCTATCTATCTATCTATCTATCTCATATCTATCTCATATCTATCTATCTCATATCTATCTCATATCTATCTCATATCTATCTATCTCATATCTATCTCATATCTATCTCATATCTATCTCATATCTATCTATCTCATATCTATCTATCTCATATCTATCTATCTCATATCTATCTATCTCATATCTATCTATCTATCTATTTCATATCTATCTCTCTCATATCTATCTATCTCATATCTATCTATCTCATATCTATCTATCTATCTATTTCATATCTATCTATCTATCTCATATCTATCTATCTATCTCATATCTATCTATCTATCTCATATCTATCTATCTCATATCTATCTATCTCATATCTATCTATCTATCTATTTCATATCTATCTATCTATCTCATATCTATCTATCTATCTCATATCTATCTATCTATCTCATATCTATCTATCTATCTCATATCTATCTATCTCATATCTATCTATCTATCTCATATCTATCTATCTATTTCATATCTATCTATCTCATATCTATCATCTATCTATCTATCTCTCTCATATATCTATCTATCTCTCTCTCACCAGAATAAGAACGCTGCAGTGTGCCGTTATGTATGACCATCATGTAGTGCCCGTTCTGTGGGGTGTAACATGTTACCTGGCTGAGTTGAGGGAGTCCCCGCTGTCTGACAGGGACCGCACAGGGGCCAATCTCTCAGGTCTCTTCCCTTCTGCTGTCTTTTCGGTGTCAAAGCTTTTACTTCTAAGCTGCCTTTCAGGGGGGCTCTGTCAGCAAAGGAAAAAAAATCAACATGAGTCAAACAATATACATAACAATCCCCCCGATACAATTAGAGATGGAACCTGCACATATACATGATGCAAACAATATATGGTATATAGGGATCAAACCTCCCAACCAAACCCCCCCCCCCCCCCCCCCCCCCCGGAAACACTGACGCCCCCTCCCCCAAAACCCGCCAGCACCAGAAATATTGGCGTTTTAGATTCCGGGATCAACTTAGAGGGTTAATATAGGGCACATGCCCAATTACTGCTGCCTGGTACTAGCGGTGAGTCCTGGCTCCTGCAATCGCTTTATCACCTTAATGGTTGTCATTTCACATTAACATATTCCTGCCCATTAGGCTTCTTTCACACTGCCATTAGTACACCGCGGTGTGATGGCCGTCGGGAGAGCCGGGCAGAATAGCGGGAAAAAATTACTGCTTCTGCCATCTTTTTCTCCCGCTATTCCCATCAGAAAACAACGGCGCCCGGAGGCCCCCATAATAGTAAATAGGAGCCGCTGGGACCCTACGTTGCCTGTTGCTATCAGTCATGAGAACGGCCGTTAAAGGGTTACTCCGCTGCTCAGCGTTTGGAACAAACTGTTCCGAACTCTGGAGCCGGCAGCTCTTGACATCATAGCCCCGCCTCATCATGCCGTCATGCCCCGCCCCTCAATGTAAGTCTATGGGAGGGGGCGTGAAACGCCCCCTCCCATAGACTTGCATTGAGGGGGCGGGGCGTGACAGCATGAGAGGGCAGGGCTATGACATCACAAGCTCCCGACGTCGGCTCCAGCATTCGGAACAGTTTGTTCCAAACGCTGAGCAGCGGAGTAACCCTTTAAGGTCAGAAAAAAATAAATAAAAATACTTTGACGGCCGTTCTCGACGGGGAACAACGGGCAGCGTGAAACGGACCTTACATAATATAACATCGGGTGGGAAAGGGTTAAAGTGTACCTGTTACTTTAAAAAAACTTTTGACATGTCAGAATTTAGCAGATCACTTCTTTTTTATCCACAAGTTTCTTTAAAAGTGAAAGAAGCGATCTGATTGGTTGCCATGGGCAACTGCACCAATCTTCCTCTGCACAGATGTTGATAAATCTCCCCCTTAGACCCCGACCACTCATAACTTCATCAAAAGTTGTTTTTTTAAAGCGGTAGTGACCATTTAAGCCATGACTTTCAATTAAAGGGGTACCAAACGCTGAGCAGCGGAGAACAAACTGTTCAGAACGCTGGAGCCGGCAGCTTGTGATGTCATAGCCCTGCAATCTCATGACATCACACCCCCACCCCCTCAATGCAAGTCTATGGGAGGGTGCGTGGCAGCCGTCAAGCACCCTCCCGTAGACTTGCATTGAGGGGGCGGGGCTTTGACGTCACGAGCTGCCGGAGCCGGCTCCAGCGCTCGGAACAGTTTGTTCCAAACGCTGAGCAGCGGAGTACCCCTTTAAAGGAGATATCCAGTGCTGAACAACTTATCCCCCATCCTAAGGATAGGGGATAAGTTTCAGATCGCGGGGGGTCCGACCGCTGGGGCCCCCTGCTATCTCCTGTACAGAGCCCCGACAGCCTGCGGGAAAGGGGCGTGTTGACCACCGCTCGAAGCGGCAGCTGACACGCCCCCTCAATACAACTCTATGGCAGAGCCGGAACGCTGCCTGCGGCAATCTCCGGCTCTGCAATAACGATGTATTGAAGGGGAGTGTCAGCCGCCGCTTCGTGCGGTGTCGACACCCGCTATCTGGCCAGCGAGCCGGGGCCCCGTACAGCACTGGACTACCCCTTTAAGTGGAAAATGAGGGGGAATGAGGGTCTCACCTTCAGCGTCAGCTGTCGCACCTCCTGCTCCAGCTCCTTCACCTTCGCCTCCCTCTCGGCCACCATTTGCGTCAGCTGGGACACCAGGGAGTTCTGCTTCTGGGTCTCGCTGTTCACCTGCAGGTTCAGGGTTTGCTGGGAATGTTTGTGCGTCTGCTCCTGCTGGCTGAGACGGCCTAAAATCTCTTGTAAGTTCTTCTGCTGGCTCTGGAAGGAACACGCAATCCGCTATTATACGTACAGGACGCCGTAGGTTCTCATTGTGCATGTAACATAGTTAGATGGTTTGTGAAGGCAACAAGTTCAGCTGAAAACCCTTCAGTGCAGGGCCAGAGATGATGTTTGTATTTAAAGGGTTACTCCACCGCCAGGCATCTTATCAAAAGCATAGGGGATAAGATGTCTCGGCGGGACCCCTGTGATCTTATGAATGGAGGGGGCGTAGTGTGACATCATGACCACTGCCGCCAGAACCCAGCATTTGTTCAGAACAGCAGGTGCCAGTGCTGGGACCCCCATAATCAGAAATCCTATCCCCTATCCTTTGGATTGCGCGACCAGTTGTACTTTGTGATGACATCACTCATTTTGCCATATAATGTATGGCGCAACTAAAAAAATACTATTTGTGTGGGGAAATTGATAAGAAAACCGCAATTTAGCAAATTTTGGAAGGTTCGTTTTCATGCTGTACACTTTACGGTACAAATGACACGATTTCTTTATTCTGTGGGTCATTACGATTAAAATTAGACCCATGATTACATACTTTTCTATTATTACTAGTACTGCTTATTATTATTATTATTAGTACTGCTTATTATTATTATTATTATTATTATTAGTAGTAGTACTGCTTATTATTATTATTATTAGTACTGCTTATTATTATTATTATTAGTAGTAGTAGTACTGCTTATTATTATTATTATTAGTACTGCTTATTATTATTATTATTAGTAGTAGTAGTACTGCTTATTATTATTATTATTAGTACTGCTTATTATTATTATTATTATTAGTACTGCTTATTATTATTATTATTACTAGTAGTACTGCTTATTATTATTATTAGTACTGCTTATTATTATTATTATTAGTACTGCTTATTATTATTATTATTACTAGTAGTACTGCTTATTATTATTATTATTATTAGTACTGCTTATTATTATTATTATTAGTACTGCTTATTATTATTATTATTAGTACTGCTTATTATTATTATTACTAGTACTGCTTATTATTATTATTACTAGTACTGCTTATTATTATTATTATTAGTACTGCTTATTATTATTATTATTATTAGTAGTACTGCTTATTATTATTATTATTACTAGTAGTACTGCTTATTATTATTATTATTATTATTAGTACTGCTTATTATTATTATTATTAGTACTGCTTATTATTATTATTATTATTAGTACTGCTTATTATTATTATTATTATTAGTACTGCTTATTATTATTATTATTATTAGTACTGCTTATTATTATTATTATTAGTACTGCTTATTATTATTATTATTAGTACTGCTTATTATTATTATTACTAGTACTGCTTATTATTATTATTACTAGTACTGCTTATTATTATTATTATTAGTACTGCTTATTATTATTATTATTATTAGTAGTACTGCTTATTATTATTATTATTACTAGTAGTACTGCTTATTATTATTATTATTATTATTAGTACTGCTTATTATTATTATTATTAGTACTGCTTATTATTATTATTATTATTACTAGTAGTACTGCTTATTATTATTATTATTATTAGTACTGCTTATTATTATTATTATTAGTACTGCTTATTATTATTATTATTAGTACTGCTTATTATTATTATTATTAGTACTGCTTATTATTATTATTACTAGTACTGCTTATTATTATTATTATTAGTACTGCTTATTATTATTATTATTACTAGTACTGCTTATTATTATTATTAGTAGTACTGCTTATTATTATTATTACTAGTACTGCTTATTATTATTATTATTACTAGTACTGCTTATTATTATTATTACTAGTACTGCTTATTATTATTATTATTAGTACTGCTTATTATTATTATTACTAGTACTGCTTATTATTATTATTATTACTAGTACTGCTTATTATTATTATTATTACTAGTACTGCTTATTATTATTATTATTACTAGTACTGCTTATTATTATTATTATTATTAGTACTGCTTATTATTATTATTATTACTAGTACTGCTTATTATTATTATTATTACTAGTACTGCTTATTATTATTATTATTAGTACTGCTTATTATTATTATTACTAGTACTGCTTATTATTATTATTATTACTAGTACTGCTTATTATTATTATTAGTAGTACTGCTTATTATTATTATTATTATTACTAGTACTGCTTATTATTATTATTATTAGTACTGCTTATTATTATTATTATTACTAGTACTGCTTATTATTATTATTAGTACTGCTTATTATTATTATTATTATTACTAGTACTGCTTATTATTATTATTATTACTAGTACTGCTTATTATTATTATTATTATTACTAGTACTGCTTATTATTATTATTATTAGTACTGCTTATTATTATTATTACTAGTACTGCTTATTATTATTATTATTAGTACTGCTTATTATTATTATTATTACTAGTACTGCTTATTATTATTATTAGTAGTACTGCTTATTATTATTATTATTAGTACTGCTTATTATTATTATTATTACTAGTACTGCTTATTATTATTATTATTACTAGTACTGCTTATTATTATTATTATTACTAGTACTGCTTATTATTATTATTACTAGTACTGCTTATTATTATTATTATTAGTAATGCTTATTATTATTATAACTAGTACTGCTTATTATTATTACTAGTACTGCTTATTATTATTATTATTAGTACTGCTTATTATTATTATTATTACTAGTACTGCTTATTATTATTATTATTAGTACTGCTTATTATTATTATTATTATTACTAGTACTGCTTATTATTATTATTACTAGTACTGCTTATTATTATTATTAGTACTGCTTATTATTATTATTATTATTACTAGTACTGCTTATTATTATTATTACTAGTACTGCTTATTATTATTATTACTAGTACTGCTTATTATTATTATTACTAGTACTGCTTATTATTATTATTATTATTAGTACTGCTTATTATTATTATTATTATTACTAGTACTGCTTATTATTATTATTACTAGTACTGCTTATTATTATTATTACTAGTACTGCTTATTATTATTATTACTAGTACTGCTTATTATTATTATTACTAGTACTGCTTATTATTATTATTACTAGTACTGCTTATTATTATTATTAGTACTGCTTATTATTATTATTATTATTACTAGTACTGCTTATTATTATTATTACTAGTACTGCTTATTATTATTATTACTAGTACTGCTTATTATTATTATTACTAGTACTGCTTATTATTATTATTATTATTAGTACTGCTTATTATTATTATTATTAATACTGCTTATTATTATTATTATTATTATTATTATTAGTACTGCTTTAAAAAAAAACACAAACTTTTTAACCAAATTAGTGCGTTTAAAATCCCTCTACAGTGCTCCCTCAACTTACAATGGCCTTAACATACAATAGTTTCAACATACAATGGTCTATTCTGACCAGACTGAACATACAATGTACAGACAGTCCAGATCTGTGATACCTGTCAATGGCCAGAAGAACTGACCAATCAGAATGGACATTCACTGGTAAAACCCCTGTATTACTGAAGCGTATGCACTGACTGGTGTCTGGTAGCGCCCCCTACAGTACAGGGAGGTATTACATGTTCTGTACTCTTTACCTGTATTACTGAAGCGTATGCACTGACTGGTGTCTGGTAGCGCCCCCTACAGTACAGGGAGGTACTACATGTTCTGTACTACTCTTTACCTGTATTACTGAAGTGCATGCACTGACTGGTGTCTGGTAGCACCCCCTACAGTACAGGAAGGTATTACATGTTCTGTACTCTCTACCTGTCCCAGGGTTAGCTGCTCCTTTGGACACCAGGTGAGGGCGACTCCATGTTACTTTTTTGGGACACTGTGTATACTGTACAGGACCCTGAAGAAGCTCCTGTCCTCTACATAGACCAGTGTTTTCCCAAGCAGAGTACCCCCAGCTGTTGCAAAACTACAACTCCCAGCATGCCCGGACAGCCTTTGACTGTCCGGGCATGCTGGAAGTTGTAGTTTTGCAACAGCTGGAGGCTCCATGCTTGGGAAACACTGACATAAACAGTGATTTACAGCTCCCAGCAGATCTTTCTTACTTTTATATATAAAGATTTGCTTTATCTATATTAGTTATCTACTATCTAGATTAGTTATCTATCTATTCTCACTTTTTCTTATTTTTGGATGACATTTTGGTGCCTGTAGAACCAATTACCAGGTTTCCATAGAGTTCTGGTCTCAACATACAATGGTTTCAACATACAATGGTCGTCCTGGAACCAATTAATATTGTAACTTG
Organism: Hyla sarda; assembly: GCF_029499605.1. Classification (NCBI taxonomy): domain Eukaryota; kingdom Metazoa; phylum Chordata; class Amphibia; order Anura; family Hylidae; genus Hyla; species Hyla sarda. The sequence goes on from NC_079193.1 coordinate 11,346,803, forward strand.
AGGGACCACTGTATTTTGCTGACCTATAACTATCAGCAGCAGGGAACTGCCGCGCATGACCCGAGCATCATTCCGATGCTCGTGGTCATGTACAGGACGTAAATGTACGTCCTGGTGCGTTAAGTACTGCCGCACAAGGACATACATTTACGTCCTGCATCGTTAAAGGGGTACTCCGGTGGAGAAATTTTTTTTTTTTAAATCAACTGGTGCCAGAAAGTTCTACAGATTTGTAAATGACTTCCACATAATAATTTTAATCCTTCCAGTACTTATCAGCTGCTGTATGCTGCACAGGAAGTTGTGCAGTTATTTCCAGTCTGACCACGGTGCTCTCTGCTGACACCTCTGTCCATGTCAGGAACTGTCCAGAGCAGGAGCAAATCCCCATAGAAAACCTATCCTGCTCTGGACAGTTCCTGGCACAGACAGAGGTGGCAGCAGAGAGCACTGTGGTCAGACTGGAAAGAACTACACAACTTCCTGTGGAGCATACAGCAGCTGATAAGTACTGGAAGGGTTAAAATTATTCTAAAGATTTAATTTACAAATCTGTATAAGTTTCTGGCAGCAGTTGATTTGAAAATATTTTTTTCTACCAGAGCACCCCTTTAATCTCTAAGTATTTTGCTTTATTTAGGATGTACTAAAGGGCTAGAAGGTCTTGTGTGTCTAATGGACTGGAGTCAGGGAGGCCTAAATAAAGTATGTCTGTTCCGAGATGCCCTTCCCCATCTAGAGCGGTGACAGGACACATCATTAAAGGCTGGAGCGGACCGTAAAACCCCCCAGGAATTACCCTTCTATTCTGTCGCAGACCACCAGGGGTTACAATATCTTCGGCTGTATGTCATTTTATTTCTGTATTGTGTTGCAAAAAACATAAAAGTTATAAATAAATACTTTAAAAAAAAAAACACAGGTACAGACACTATATTATAAACTACACTAACTGTACAGCTCCTGTAGCATAGTCAAATAAAAGAAATCCCAGAATACCCCTTTAAATTAGTTTACCATGGTTTATAAACACTGAGAAACACTTAAAGGGGTATTCTAAGATAAGATATATATAAGATAAGATAAGATGTATGATTGCAGGGGTCCCGCCACTGGGGACCCCCGTAATCTCGGTGCAGCCCCCGGCATTGTGTGCTGGGAACTGACCCCGAGATTGGGACGTGATGTCATGCCACACCCCTCCATTCATGTCTATGAGGCAGAGGCAGCGCCCGGCACAGAATGCCCAAGGGCTGCACCAAAATCACGGGGGTCCCCAGCAGCGGGACCCCAGCGAACACACAACTTATCCCCTATCCTTTGGATAGGGGATAAGATATATAAACCCGGAATACCCCTTTAAGGCCGGGTTCACATCACGTTTTTGCACTACAGTTCCCATATACGTTTTCAATTTGAAAACCGTACGGAACCGTATTGAAAACCGTATGCGTTGATTCTCCATTGAAAACCGTATGCCAAACGATGCATCAGGTTGTGTCCATTTTGCATCCTGTACGGTTTTGTCAGTTTTTTTCCCGTACCCAAAACAGTAGCCTACCACTGTTTTTGGTCCGGGTGAAAAACCATGTTGAAACATGGGAGTCAATGGGAACCGTACAGAACCGTATGCGCGTTCCATCGGGTTTTCACCATACGGTTTTTGGCATTGCACATTTTTTTTTCTTGAAAATTTCAATCAAACAAATGAAACTTTATTCATAATGGAATGAAAAGTTAAAAACCTTTAAGTTTTTTCTTAAAAAAACGGATGCAACCGGACATCATTTTTCAAACCGTATACGTTTTGATACAGTTTTAGTCAAGTTTAGAGGAATCCGTTTTTTTTAATCAAAACTCTGATACAGGAACTGTATTGCAGAAGCGTGGTGTGAACCCGGCCTTACATTGGATCCTGATGGACCGAAGATTATTCCCTTTATTCCCATCAGGAAACATCTATCATGTGGTACTGTGAGTGGCATCTGACGGTAATATATATATATATATATGCAGGGATGTGGAATTCCTATCGCCTAGTGCTGGGCGGTATACCGGTATGAACCGGATACCGTATTTTTTCTCTCCCACGGTATGGATTTTTGCCCATACCGCTATACCGGTCGGGCCCCTCCCCCACCCTTCGAGTCAATAAAAAAAAATTAAACTTACCCGTAATGGGGGTGGTCCGGGCCATCCATCCTTCCTGTAGTGTCCGACGGCATTCCGGCTGGAGGGTGAACCGGTCCGGGCTGTCCTTCTTCTCCGGGGGTCCTCTTCTCCACTCAGGGCAGGCTCCGGCCTAGTACGCTGCATAGACGCCGCTACGCCGTGACGTCACTGCGCAGCGGTGTCTATGAAGCGTTACTAGGCCGGAGCCTGCCCTGAGTGGAGAAGAGGACCCCCGGAGAAGAAGGACAGCCCGGACCGGTTCACCCTCCACCCGGAATGCTGCCGGACACTACAGGAAGGATGGATGGCCCGGACCACCCTCCCCGGACTATACCTACAGTAGGCCCTCCAGCTGTTGCAAAACTACAACTCCCACTACTATACACTACTATATAGTCCAACATGCTGGAAGTTGTAGTTTTGCAACAGCTGGAGGCTGTAGGGTTGTTTGCTATATCTATTAAAAAGGGTACTCCACTGCCCCAGTGTTCAGATCATTTAGTTCTGCTACGCCACCTCAATGCAAGTCTCAATGTAAAAAAAAAAATACAGTGAAATACCGTGATACTTTAGTTCCGGGCGCCTAGCAGGTGAATTTTTCTGGCCCTTAGCTCGGCTTAGGGCAAGCAGAGCCGGACCTGACAAGTGTGGCGACGCTCAGCAGTCTGTATGGAGCGGGCTCCCGACTCCTGCCCGCTCCATACTCTGCAGCCCCCGGCTGATTTCAGTAGCCGGGGACAGCCACTAATAGCCAGCATGCGGCATTCGCCAAGATCCTGGCTGGACTAGGCTCTATCAATGGAGCGCAGAGCACACAGATCAATGGGGTTCAATAGAACTCTATTGATCTGTATGAGGAATCTAATGATTCCTCCTAAAAGTCTAATAAGGTGTAAAAAAAAAATAAGGTTTAATAGAAGTTTAAAAGACACACATTAACCCCTTCCATGTTAAAAGTTCAAATCACCCCCTTTTCCTATATAAAAACATGTAAACATAATAATAATAAACATATTTAGTATCGCTGCCTGCGTAATTGTACGAATTATTAAAATATAACATTATGTATCCCATACGTTAAATGACGTAAATGTACAAAAAAAATACCAAACCACAGAATTGCAATTTTTATAATATCCCAGAAAAAAAAAGTTAAAAAGTGATTAAAAAGTCAGATCAATACCAAAATGGTACCGATACAAAAAAAAGATTATGGCGCAAAAAATGAGCCCTCATACAGTCTGGTATGCAAAAAAATTTTTTTTTTTTTTTAAAAAAGCTACAGGGGTCAAAAAATGGCAATAAAAAAAAAATTAAAAAAAGTTTTAAAATTTGTAAAACATGGTGGAAACGATACAAATCTGGTATCGCTGTAATCAGGCCGGTCTAAAGTACCAAAACAACATGTTAGCTCAACCACAAGGTAAATGGCGTAGAAAAGAAAACCACCAAATTTGCTAAATTATCTTTTACTATTTCTATTTCACTTCACCGATTATATATATATTTTTGTTTTTGTTTCGGAGAATATGTTATGGAACAATTAAAAGGTGTCATTATAGTAGGTAGTTTATGGTTATTATAGGGCGAGGAGGAAAAAACGACAGCGTAAAAGCGAAAATTGGCCGGGACAAGTGGATCGTCATGAAGGACAAGTAGATTTTGCTCCGTTTTAGTCCCGTGGACAAGTCGTTTTTTATTGAATTTCCACACCCCTGATATGTCATATATAAGTGTATACCGGAGGTAATGACTCGGTGTGAATAGGACGTTACCAGCAAAGCGTCAATCAGCTCGTCGTCGTGTTTCCCCTTATCGAGCAGCGTCACCATCTGCATCTTCAGGGTCTTCAGGTCATTAGACAGAGACTTGTTTCTGGCCTTTGTGGCATCCAACTTCTTTTTCAGCTCCTCGTGTTCTTTCTTTAGAGCGTCATGTTCTCCTGTTAACCTCTGCAGAAAACAGAACATAAGTCACTGTACGGCAGTGTATCTCAACCAGGGTGCCTCCAGCTGTGGCAAAACTACAACTCCCAGCATGCCCGGACAGCCGTTGGCTGTCCGGGCATGCTGGGAGTTGTAGTTTTGCCACAGCTGGAGGGCCGCAGTTTGGAGACCACTGTATATATTTAGATGATTTATACTTAGAAGCACGGAGTTCACACATCGGGGCAACTCCCCATCATGAATGCAGAGAAGAAAATTGGCAAATCGTTTCCCGCTTCCACTAGAATTCAACGGTTTTCTTAGAACATCAATAAAAGCAGAAAAAAAGGTTTTTCTTAATCCATAAAAAAAAAATAAAAAAATAAAATAAAAATGAAACTCCAACATGTTTTGAACTTTAATAGTTCTTACTCATGGTGCCCTGAGTAAGAACTGTAAACATTCGAAACATGTTGGCGTTTTCTTTGTATTTTTTATGCATTAAGAAATGTGTTTTTGTTTTTTCGAATGTCCTAATGAACTACTGGAAACTGTAGACTTCGCATATTTATTTTTACCATAGTGCAGTGATTTACAACTAGAGCGCCTACAGCTGTTGCAAAACTACAATTCTGGGCATGCTAGTTTTGCAAAAGCTAGAAGAGCATTGGTTGGGGAAACTGCCATACAAGACGCCCAACAACAGACCCTCCACATCCTAAGGAGTAAAGTATACCTGTATATCTCCAGTCATACATATAAATGCGCACACTAAGCTAAAAAAATAAAAATAAAAAAAAATAATAAAAAAATAAAATAATAATAAAATAAAAATAATAATAATAAAAAAAAGTAAATGACACCAGAAAGTGTAGCCATATTGGTCATCACTTTCTGAATGGTCCTTTATAGCAGATCACCTCTATGGTTTCTTTCCTCTCTTTCTCCACGCTGCGGATCCTGAATAAGTTCTTTTCTTGAGCAGCGAGTCTCCTTGGTACAGAAATACCGAACATCTCCTCTTCTAGGCTGAGCTCAGAGGCCGGAGTCCTTACCTGTCCCAGCTGACTCTCCAGCTCCCGCACCTGAAGGAAGACAAGAAACACGACTACTAGAGATGGATGTGATATAGTGTCCTACCTTATATGAGTGACAGTATTATATATACAGGATGTAACTCAGGATCAGTACAGGATAAGTAATGTAATGTATGTACAAAGTGACCTCACCAGCAGAATAGTGAGTACAGCTCTGGAGTATAATACAGGATATAACTCAGGATCAGTACAGGATAAGTAATGTAATGTATGTACACAGTGACCCCACCAGCAGAATAGTGAGTACAACTCTGGGGTATAATACAGGATATAACTCAGGATCAGTACAGGATAAGTAATGTAATGTATGTACACAGTGACCTCACCAGCAGAATAGTGAGTACAGCTCTGGGGTATAATACAGGATATAACTCAGGATCAGTACAGGATAAGTAATGTAATGTATGTACACAGTGACCTCACCAGCAGAATAGTGAGTACACCTCTGGAGTATAATACAGGATGTAACTCAGGATCAGTCTGGATAAGTAATGTAATGTATGTACACAGTGACCTCACCAGCAGAATAGTGAGTACAGCTCTGGAGTATAATACGGGATATAACTCAGGATCAGTACAGGATAAGTAATGTAATGTATGTACACAGTGATCTCACCAGCAGAATAGTGAGTACAGCTCTGGAGTATAATACAGGATATAACTCAGGATCAGTACAGGATAAGTAATGTAATGTATGTACACAGTGACCTCACCAGCAGAATAGTGAGTACAGCTCTGGAGTATAATACGGGATATAACTCAGGATCAGTACAGGATAAGTAATGTAATGTATGTACACAGTGACCTCACCAGCAGAATAGTGAGTACAGCTCCGGAGTATAATACAGGATATAACTCAGGATCAGTACAGGATAAGTAATGTAATGTATGTACACAGTGACCTCACCAGCAGAATAGTGAGTACAGCTCCGGAGTATAATACAGGATATAACTCAGGATCAGTACAGGATAAGTAATGTAATGTATGTACACAGTGACCTCACCAGCAGAATAGTGAGTACATGTTACGCCGAGCGCTCCGGGTCCCCGCTCCTCCCCGGAGCGCTCGCTACACTCTCGCTCCCGCAGCGCCCTGGTCAGATCCACTGACCGGGTGCGCTACGATACCGCCTCCAGCCGGGATGCGATTCGCGATGCGGGTGGCGCCCGCTCGCGATGCGCACCCCGGCTCCCGTACCTGACTCGCTCTCCGTCGGTCCTGTCCCGGCGCGCGCGGCCCCGCTCCCTAGGGCGCGCGCGCGCCGGGTCTCTGCGATTTAAAGGGCCACTGCGCCGCTGATTGGCGCAGTGGTTCTAATCAGTGTGTTCACCTGTGCACTCCCTATGTATACCTCACTTCCCCTGCACTCCCTCGCCGGATCTTGTTGCCATTGTGCCAGTGAAAGCGTTCCCTTGTGTGTTCCTAGCCTGTGTTCCAGACCTCCTGCCGTTGCCCCTGACTACGATCCTTGCTGCCTGCCCCGACCTTCTGCTACGTCCGACCTTGCTTCTGTCTACTCCCTTGTACCGCGCCTATCTTCAGCAGTCAGAGAGGTTGAGCCGTTGCTAGTGGATACGACCTGGTCACTACCGCCGCAGCAAGTCCATCCCGCTTTGCGGCGGGCTCTGGTGAACACCTGTAGTGACTTAGAACCGGTCCACTAGCACGGTCCACGCCAATCCCTCTCTGGCACAGAGGATCCACCTCCTGCCAGCCGGCATCGTGACAGTAGATCCGGCCATGGATCCCGCTGAAGTTCCTCTGCCAGTTGTCGCCGACCTCACCACGGTGGTCGCCCAGCAGTCACAACAGATAGCGCAACAAGGCCACCAGCTGTCTCAACTGACCGTGATGCTACAGCAGCTACTACCTCAGCTTCAGCAATCATCTCCTCCGCCAGCTCCTGCACCTCCTCCGCAGCGAGTGGCCGCCTCAGGCCTACGACTATCCTTGCCGGATAAATTTGATGGGGACTCTAAGTTTTGCCGTGGCTTTCTTTCACAATGTTCCCTGCACTTGGAGATGATGTCGGACCAGTTTCCTACTGAAAGGTCTAAGGTGGCTTTCGTAGTCAGCCTTCTGTCTGGAAAAGCTCTGTCATGGGCCACACCGCTCTGGGACCGCAATGACCCCGTCACTGCCTCTGTACACTCCTTCTTCTCGGAAATTCGAAGTGTCTTTGAGGAACCTGCCCGAGCCTCTTCTGCTGAGACTGCCCTGCTGAACCTGGTCCAGGGTAATTCTTCCGTTGGCGAGTACGCCGTGCAATTCCGTACTCTTGCTTCAGAACTTTCCTGGAATAATGAGGCCCTCTGCGCGACCTTTAAAAAAGGCCTATCCAGCAACATTAAAGATGTTCTGGCCGCACGAGAAATTCCTGCTAACCTACATGAACTCATTCATCTAGCCACTCGCATTGACATGCGTTTTTCCGAAAGGCGTCAGGAGCTCCGCCAGGATATGGACTTTGTTCGCACGAGGCGTTTTTTCTCCCCGGCTCCTCTCTCCTCTGGTCCTCTGCAATCCGTTCCTGTGCCTCCCGCCGTGGAGGCTATGCAGGTCGACCGGTCTCGCCTGACACCTCAAGAGAGGACACGACGCCGCATGGAGAATCTCTGCCTGTACTGTGCCGGTACCGAACACTTCCTGAAGGATTGTCCTATCCGTCCTCCCCGCCTGGAAAGACGTACGCTGACTCCGCACAAAGGTGAAACAGTCCTTGATGTCAACTCTGCTTCTCCACGTCTTACTGTGCCTGTGCGGATATCTGCCTCTACCTTCTCCTTCTCCACTAAGGCCTTCTTGGATTCCGGATCTGCAGGAAACTTTATTTTGGCCTCTCTCATCAACAGGTTCAACATCCCAGTGACCAGTCTAGCCAGACCTCTTTACATCAATTGCGTTAACAATGAAAGATTGGACTGTGCCGTGCGTTACCGCACGGAACCCCTCCTAATGTGCATCGGACCTCATCACGAAAGAATTGAGTTTTTGGTCCTCTCCAATTGCACTTCCGAAATTCTCCTTGGACTACCCTGGCTTCAACACCATTCCCCAACCCTGGATTGGTCCACAGGGGAGATCAAGAGTTGGGGTACCTCTTGTTTCAAGGACTGCCTTAAACCGGTTACCAGTACTCCCTGCCGTGATCCTGTGGTTCCCCCTGTAACCGGTCTCCCTAAGGCCTATATGGACTTTGCTGATGTGTTTTGCAAAAAACAAGCTGAGACTCTTCCTCCTCACAGGCCTTATGACTGTCCTATTGACCTCCTCCCGGGCACTACTCCACCCCGGGGCAGAATTTATCCTCTGTCCGCCCCAGAGACTCTTGCTATGTCTGAGTACATCCAGGAAAATTTAAAAAAGGGCTTTATCCGCAAATCCTCCTCTCCTGCCGGAGCCGGATTTTTCTTTGTGTCCAAAAAAGATGGCTCCCTACGCCCTTGCATTGACTACCGCGGTCTTAACAAAATCACGGTAAAGAACCGCTACCCTCTACCTCTTATCTCTGAACTCTTTGATCGCCTCCAAGGTGCCCACATCTTTACCAAACTGGACTTAAGAGGTGCTTATAATCTCATCCGCATCAGAGAGGGGGATGAATGGAAAACGGCATTTAACACTAGAGATGGACACTTTGAGTATCTGGTCATGCCCTTTGGCCTGTGCAACGCCCCTGCCGTCTTCCAAGACTTTGTTAATGAAATTTTTCGTGATCTCTTATATTCCTGTGTTGTTGTGTATCTGGACGATATCCTGATTTTTTCTGCCAACCTAGAAGAACACCGCCAGCATGTCCGCATGGTTCTTCAGAGACTTCGTGACAATCAACTTTATGCCAAGATGGAGAAATGTCTGTTTGAATGTCAATCTCTTCCTTTCCTAGGATACTTGGTCTCTGGCCAGGGACTACAAATGGATCCAGACAAACTCTCTGCCGTCTTAGATTGGCCACGCCCCTCCGGACTCCGTGCTATCCAACGTTTTTTGGGGTTCGCCAATTATTACAGACAATTTATTCCACATTTTTCCACCATTGTGGCTCCTATCGTGGCTTTAACCAAAAAGAATGCCAATCCTAAGTCATGGCCTCCTCAAGCGGAAGACGCCTTTAAACAGCTCAAGTCTGCCTTTTCTTCTGCTCCCGTGCTCTCCAGACCTGACCCATCTAAACCCTTCCTATTGGAGGTAGATGCCTCCTCAGTAGGAGCGGGAGCGATCCTTCTACAAAAAAAATTCTTCCGGGCATGCTGTTACTTGTGGTTTTTTTTCTAGGACCTTCTCTCCGGCGGAGAGGAACTACTCCATCGGGGATCGAGAGCTACTAGCCATTAAATTAGCACTTGAGGAATGGAGGCATCTGCTGGAGGGATCAAGATTTCCAGTTATTATTTACACCGATCACAAGAACCTCTCCTATCTCCAGTCTGCCCAATGGCTGAATCCTCGCCAGGCCAGGTGGTCTCTGTTCTTTGCCCGATTTAATTTTGAAATTCACTTTCGGCCTGCCGATAAGAACATCAGGGCCGATGCTCTCTCTCGTTCCTCGGATGCCTCGGAAGTAGAGCTCTCTCCGCAACACATCATTCCTCCTGACTGCCTGATCTCCACTTCTCCAGCCTCCATCAGGCAAACTCCTCCAGGGAAGACCTTCGTCACTCCACGCCAACGCCTCGGAATCCTCAAATGGGGTCACTCCTCCCATCTCGCAGGCCATGCGGGCATCAAGAAATCCGTGCAACTCATCTCTCGTTTCTATTGGTGGCCGACTCTGGAGACGGATGTTGTTGATTTTGTGCGGGCCTGCACTGTCTGTGCCCGGGATAAGACTCCTCGCCAGAAGCCCGCTGGTCTTCTTCATCCTCTGCCTGTTCCCGAACAACCTTGGTCTCTGATTGGTATGGACTTTATTACAGACTTACCCTCATCCCGTGGCAACACTGTTGTTTGGGTGGTCGTTGATCGATTCTCCAAGATGGCACATTTCATCCCTCTTCCTGGTCTTCCTTCTGCGCCTCAGTTGGCAAAACAATTTTTTGTACACATTTTTCGTCTTCACGGGTTGCCCACGCAGATCGTCTCGGATAGAGGCGTCCAATTCGTGTCAAAATTCTGGAGGGCTCTCTGTAAACAACTCAAGATTAAATTAAACTTTTCTTCTGCTTATCATCCTCAATCCAATGGGCAAGTAGAAAGAATTAACCAGGTCCTGGGTGATTATTTACGGCATTTTGTTTCCTCCCGCCAGGATGACTGGGCAGATCTTCTACCATGGGCCGAATTCTCGTATAACTTCAGAGTTTCTGAATCTTCTTCCAAATCCCCATTTTTCGTGGTGTACGGCCGTCACCCTCTTCCCCCCCTCCCTACTCCCTTGCCCTCTGGTTTGCCCGCTGTGGATGAAATAACTCGGGATCTTTCCACCATATGGAAAGAGACCCAAAATTCTCTCTTACAGGCTTCATCACGCATGAAGAAGTTTGCTGATAAGAAAAGAAGAGCTCCCCCCATTTTTTCTCCCGGAGACAAGGTATGGCTCTCCGCTAAATATGTCCGCTTCCGTGTTCCCAGCTACAAATTGGGACCACGCTATCTTGGTCCTTTCAAAATTTTGTGCCAGATTAATCCTGTCTCTTATAAACTTCTTCTTCCTCCTTCTCTTCGTATTCCTAATGCCTTTCACGTTTCTCTTCTTAAACCACTCATCATCAACCGTTTCTCTCCTAAACTTATCTCTCCCACTCCTGTCTCCGGTTCTTCAGACATCTTTCCTGTAAAGGAGATACTGGCCTCCAAAAAGGTCAGAGGAAAAACCTTCTTTTTGGTTGACTGGGAGGGCTGTGGTCCTGAAGAGAGATCCTGGGAACCTGAGGACAATATCCTAGATAAAAGTCTGGTCCTCAGGTTCTCAGGCTCCAAGAAGAGGGGGAGACCCAAGGGGGGGGGTACTGTTACGCCGAGCGCTCCGGGTCCCCGCTCCTCCCCGGAGCGCTCGCTACACTCTCGCTCCCGCAGCGCCCCGGTCAGATCCACTGACCGGGTGCGCTGCGATACCGCCTCCAGCCGGGATGCGATTCGCGATGCGGGTGGCGCCCGCTCGCGATGCGCACCCCGGCTCCCGTACCTGACTCGCTCTCCGTCGGTCCTGTCCCGGCGCGCTCGGCCTCGCTCCCTAGGGCGCGCGCGCGCCGGGTCTCTGCGATTTAAAGGGCCACTGCGCCGCTGATTGGCGCAGTGGTTCTAATCAGTGTGTTCACCTGTGCACTCCCTATGTATACCTCACTTCCCCTGCACTCCCTCGCCGGATCTTGTTGCCCTTGTGCCTAGTGAAAGCGTTCCCTTGTGTGTTCCTAGCCTGTGTTCCAGACCTCCTGCCGTTGCCCCTGACTACGATCCTTGCTGCCTGCCCCGACCTTCTGCTACGTCCGACCTTGCTTCTGTCTACTCCCTTGTACCGCGCCTATCTTCAGCAGTCAGAGAGGTTGAGCCGTTGCTAGTGGATACGACCTGGTCACTACCGCCGCAGCAAGTCCATCCCGCTTTGCGGCGGGCTCTGGTGAAAACCAGTAGTGGCTTAGAACCGGTCCACTAGCACGGTCCACGCCAATCCCTCTCTGGCACAGAGGATCCACCTCCTGCCAGCCGGCATCGTGACAGTACAGCTCTGGAGTATAATACAGGATATAACTCAGGATCAGTACAGGATAAGTAATGTAATGTATGTACACAGTGACCTCACCAGCAGAATAGTGAGTACAGCTCTGGAGTATAATATAGGATATAACTCAGAATCAGTACAGGATAAGTAATGTAATGTATGTACACAGTGACCTCACCAGCAGAATAGTGAGTACAGCTCTGGAGTATAATACAGGATATAACTCAGGATCAGTACAGGATAAGTAATGTAATGTATGTACACAGTGACCTCACCAGCAGAATAGTGAGTACAGCTCTGGAGTATAATACAGGATATAACTCAGGATCAGTACAGGATAAGTAATGTAATGTATGTACACAGTGACCTCACCAGCAGAATAGTGAGTACAGCTCTGGAGTATAATACAGGATATAACTCAGGATCAGTACAGGATAAGTAATGTAATATATGTACACAGTGATCCAACCAGCAGAATAGTGAGTACAGCTCTGGAGTATAATACAGGATATAACTCAGGATCAGTACAGGATAAGTAATGTATGTACACAGTGACCTCACCAGCAGAATAGTGAGTACAGCTCTGGGGTATAATACAGGATATAACTCAGGATCAGTACAGGATAAGTAATGTAATGTATGTGCACAGTGACCTCACCAGCAGAATAGTGAGTACAGCTCTGGAGTATAAGACAGGATATAACTCAGGATCAGTACAGGATAAGTAATGTAATGTATGTACACAGTGACCTCACCAGCAGAATAGTGAGTGCAGCTCTGGAGTATAATACAGGATATAACTCAGGATCAGTACAGGATAAGTAATGTAATGTATGTACACAGTGACCTCACCAGCAGAATAGTTTTGGACTATAAGTTTATGTTGAGCCATACTTGAAATAGATATCATAAAGGATGCAGTATATATTACAGCCAGTAGGGGACAGTTCATACACAATTGTTTCTGTTACTTGCACCCACACTTCAGTGTCTACTCACCCTGCCTTGTAATGCAAGTATCTGTTGAGCTCGCCCCCTCCAGCCGCCCGCTGAGGACAGCAGCTGAGAAATGTTCACATCTTCACCAATCTCACTGGTTAATACCTGTCGGTCCATGTGATAATATAGATAGTATAAATCTTCTATTATAGAGAAGTATATACATAACACATCTTTACTATGAGGGGTCATACCTTGTGCGCCATCTTCAGCTCCTGCCTAGTGCTCTGGATCTGGTTCCGATATTCGGTCAGTTTGAGGTTGGCCGCGCCAAGCTTCTCCTGTAAGGCTTTCATCTCGGAGCTGTCCGTCTGAGAACATGTAAAGAAATAAAGTTATTACAGTGTCACACACATGGGTAGCATAGTTTTTAGTTTCCCGTTCTTCTTTATATGGGTCGGAGCTATGTTGTTTTCTTGTACACAGCTCCAAATCCTCTGCTTCTCATGACAGTCATAAACTTACATGAGAAGACTCTGTCCTCCTGCAGCCACCACCAGGGGGAGCTCATTGCATAATGTTACATAACAGAATACAGTTATCGCCATCTAGTGGTCACTGCAGGAAGCCCCTATGGTGTTTTAAATCTATGTCTATTCAGGGGATTTGGAACTGTGTATCAGAAAAACAAAGCTTATCAACTGTAAAACTATATGAGGGAATGTGTCAGCACAGAATGCTAGACCTATATAGATGTGAAAACATGAAATGGGGTTCAAAGGAGCACTAGAATGGGGAGCAAAGGAGGGCAGAGGATTCTAGAATGGGGAGCAGAGGAGTCTGAGGAGGGCAGAGGAGTCTAGAAGGGGGAGCAGAGGAGTCTAGAATAGGGAGCAGAGGAGTCTGAGGAGGGCAGAGGAGTCTAGAATGGGGAGCAGAGGAGTCTGAGGAGGGCAGAAAAGTCTAGAAGGGGGGAGCAGAGGAGTATAGAAGGGGAGCAGAGGAGTTTGAGGGGGCAGAGGAGTCTAGAACGGGGAGCAGAGGAGTCTGAGGGGGCAGAGGAGTCTAGATGGGGGAGCAGACAAGTCTAGAATGGGGAGCAGAGGAGTCTGAGGGGGCAGAGGAGTCTATAATGGGGAGCAGAGGAGTCTGAGGAGGACAGAGGAGTCTAGAATGGGGAGCAGAGTAGTCTGAGGAGGGCAGAGAAGTCTAGAAGGGGGAGCAGAGAAGTCTAGAAGGCGGGAGCAGAGGAGTATAGAAGGAGGGGGCAGAGAAGTCTAGAAGGGGAGCAGAGGAGTCTGAGGGGGCAGAGGAGTCTAGAATGAGAAGCAGAGGAGTCTGAGGAGGGCAGAGAGTCTAGAAGGGGGAGCCGGGGGTCTGAGGGGGAAGAGGAGTCTAGAACGGGGGAGCAGAGGAGTCTGAGGGGGTAGAGGAGTCTAGATGGGGGAGCAGACAAGTCTAGAATGGGGAGCAGAGGAGTCTGAGGAGGGCAGGAGTCTAGAAGGGGGAGCAGAGGAGTCTGAGGGGACAGAGGAGTCTAGAAGGGGGGGGAGCAGAGGAGTCTGAGGGGGCAGAGGAGTCTAGAAGGGGGAGCAGAGGAATCTGAGGTGGTAGAGGAGTCTAGAAGGGGGAGCAGAGGAGTCTGAGGGGACAGAGGAGTCTAGAAGGGGGGGCAGAGGAGTCTGAGGGGACAGAGGAGTCTAGAAGGGGGAGCAGAGGAGTCTGAGAGGGCAGAGGAGTCTAGAAGGGGGACCAGAGGAGTCTGAGGGGACAGAGGAGTCTAGAAGGGGGGGGAGCAGAGGAGTCTGAGGGGGCAGAGGAGTCTAGAAGGGGGAGCAGAGGAATCTGAGGTGGTAGAGGAGTCTAGAAGGGGGAGCAGAGGAGTCTGAGGGGACAGAGGAGTCTAGAAGGGGGGGCAGAGGAGTCTGAGGGGACAGAGGAGTCTAGAAGGGGGAGCAGAGGAGTCTGAGAGGGCAGAGGAGTCTAGAAGGGGGACCAGAGGAGTCTGAGGTGGCAGAGGAGTCTAGAAGGGGGAGCAGAGGAGTCTAGAAGGGGGAGCAGAGGAGTCTAGAATGGGGAGCAGAGGAGTATAGAATGGGGAGCAGAGGAGTCTAGAAGGGGGAGCAGAGGAGTCTAGAAGAGGGAGCAGAGGAGTCTGAGGGGGCAGAAGAGTCTAGAAGGGGGAGCAGAGGAGTCTAGAAGGGGGAGCAGAGGAGTCTGAAGGGGCAGAGGAGTCTAGAAGGGGGAGCAGAGGAGTCTAGAAGGGGGAGCAGAGGAGTCTGAGGGGGCAGAGGAGTCTAGAATGGGTAGCAGAGGAGTCTGAGGGGGCAGAGGAGTCTAGAAGGGGGAGCAGAGGAGTCTGGAGGGGCAGAGGAGTCTGAGGGGGCAGAGGAGTCTAGATGGGGGAACAGACAAGTCTAGAACGGGGAGCAGAGGAGTCTGAGGAGGGCAGATGAGTCTAGAAGGGGGAGCAGAGGAGTCTGAGGGGACAGAGGAGTCTAGAAGGGGGGTGGGAGCAGAGGAGTCTGAGGGGGCAGAGGAGTCTAGAAGGGGGAGTAGAGAAGTCTGAGGGAGCAGAGGAGTCTAGAAGGGGGGAAGCAGAGGAGTCTGAGGGGGTAGAGGAGTCTAGAAGGGGGACCAGAGGAGTCTCAAAGCAGGGAGCAGAGGAGTCTAGAAGGGAAAGCAGAGGAGTCTGAGGGGGCAGAGGAGTCTAGAGTGGGAAGCAGAGGAGTCTGAGGGGGCAGAGGAGTCTAGAAGGGGGAGCAGAGGAGTCTAGAACGGGGGAGCAGAGGAGTCTGAGGGGGCAGAGGAGTCTGAGGGGACAGAGGAGTCTAGAAGGGGGGGGAGCAGAGGAGTCTAGAATGGGGAGCAGAGGAGTCTGAGGAGGGCAGATGAGTCTAGAAGGGGGAGCAGAGGAGTCTAGAAGGGGGGTGCAGAGGAGTCTGAGGGGGCAGAGGAGTCTAGAAGGGGGAATAGAGAAGTCTGAGGGAGCAGAGGAGTCTAGAAGGGGGGAGCAGAGGAGTCTAGAAGGGGGGCAGAGGAGTCTGAGGGGACAGAGGAGTCTAGAAGGGGGGGAGCAGAGGAGTCTAGAAGGGGGGCAGAGGAGTCTGAGGGGACAGAGGAGTCTAGAAGGGGGATCAGAGGGTGAAGAAGAAGCGTGGATGGGAGTGCGGAATCCTACAGCAGTCTATAGGCTTTAATATGCGGCGGAATTCTGCAAGCGGAAATTCTACCGTGTGAACAGCCCCTAAGGCCAGGTTCACACCTCAGAATCTCCAGATGGAAAAATTCCGTCAGAGATTCCGAGTGCGGCCAGCGAGGACTGAATCAGTCGGCACTAGGACCGCGCGGACATTGCCGGCCCCCAACTGTCCAGAGTAGGAGCAAATCCCCATAGCAAACCTATCCTGCTCTGGACAGTTCCTAAAATGGACAGAGGGGTCAGCAGAGAGCACTATGGTCAGACAGAAAGGAAATTCAAAAAGAAAATAACTTTCTGTGGAGCATATAGAAGCTGATAAGTACTGGAAGGATTAAGATTTTTTAATAAAAGTAATTTACAAATCTGTTTAATTTTCTGGCACCAGTTTTCCAGGGGAGTACCCCTTTAATTTGAGGCGGAATTCCGCAAGCGAAATTCTGCCATTTGAATACACCCTAAGGGGGCAGAGGAGTCTGAAGGGGAAGAGTAGTTTGAGGATGGCAGAGCAGTCTGGAAGGGGGGCAGAGAAATATGAGGGGTCTGGAGGGGGGCAGAGAAATATGAGGGGTCTGGAGGGGGGCAGAGAAATATGAGGGGTCTGGAGGGGGGCAGAGAAATATGAGGGGTCTGGAGAGGGGCAGAGAAATATGAGGGGTCTGGAGGGGGGCAGAGAAATATGAGGGGTCTGGAGGGGGGCAGAGAAATATGAGGGGTCTGGAGAGGGGCAGAGAAATATGAGGGGTCTGGAGGGGGCAGAGGAATATGAGGGGTCTGGAGGGGGGCAGAGAAATATGAGGGGTCTGGAGGGGGGCAGAGAAATATGAGGGGTCTGGAGGGGGGCAGAGAAATATGAGGGGTCTGGAGGGGGGCAGAGAAATATGAGGGGTCTGGAGGGGGGCAGAGAAATATGAGGGGTCTGGAGGGGGGCAGAGAAATATGAGGGGTCTGGAGAGGGGCAGAGAAATATGAGGGGTCTGGAGGGGGCAGAGGAATATGAGGGGTCTGGAGGGGGGCAGAGAAATATGAGGGGTCTGGAGGGGGGCAGAGAAATATGAGGGGTCTGGAGGGGGGCAGAGAAATATGAGGGGTCTGGAGGGGGGCAGAGAAATATGAGGGGTCTGGAGGGGGGCAGAGGAATATGGGGGGTCTGGAGGGGGCAGAGAAATATGAGGGGTCTGGAGGGGGGCAGAGCAGTCTGGAGGGTAAATGAGTCTTGGGGAGACTGTGCCTTTATTTCTGCTTTTTATTAAAATAATCCAGTTTTATGCTGGAGTTTACCCCAACAGCTCTCATGTATTTGTCCAGCATTGGGGCGGGGAATATTGCGGATTGTGATCTGAGACCACCACTGACTTTCAGATCAAAGGGAGAACGTGCCAAAGGTGTCAGCTCTGTCTTTATAGTGGAGTCTGAGATCACAGATTTATTTATACCCCATGAGACGATCTTTGAGGCTGGATTTCTCCTTATAAACTCACCGGCGTTACATCTGCAGAGCGGGGGGCTTTCAGCTCAGCCCCTGAGGAGTCGGGAGGATTCGAGTTCTGAAGCTGCAAAATAAATTCACAACCCCCAAGTGAAATTTGCCGCCTATTACAGGTCAGGTGCCCCCCCCCCCCCCCCCCATATTCTCTACTTCATTCACTTTGCCCGGACCATGGATACATTTGGGTCATGTGGGTCTTTACCTCTCGCTCCAGCGCCTTCACTTTGTTATTCAGTTGTCTCACTTTACTCTTCTCACTCTCCATTTCGGCGGTCAGCTCCCGATTCTTTTTGGACAATTCTACAATTTTTGTGGCAGCAACATCTCCAGCCAGGCCCACCGTCCCTACAGTCAAAGACACAAGGGTGAGTGACAGAATGGCTGCCACTTCATGTAATGCACCTCCCATTATTCATAGGATGGTTTACCAGTTAGTACTCCCGCCGCTAAAATCCCTAGTGGTGTAAAGAAGTTTGTTCTTAAAAGGCTACTCCGCCCCTAGACATCTTATCCCCTATCCAAAGGATAGGGGATAAGATGTCAGATCGTGGGGGTCCCGCCGCTGGGGACCCCCGGGATCTCGGCTGCAGGACCCACCTGTTGCGGCTTCCGGCAGCGCTGGAGGCTCTCATCCTAACACCTAACGACCACGGTGACGTGAGAGCGTGACTTGATGACTCCGCCCCCATGTGCCGTCATGCCCCGCCCCCTCAATGCAAGTCTATGGGAGGGGGCGTGACGGCTGTCACGCCCCCTCCCATAGACTTGCATTGAGGGGTGGGGCGTGACGTCACACAGGGGCGGAGTCGTAACGTCACGATCTCACGTCATCGTGGTCGGGAGCCGAAGCCTCCAACGTTTCCGGAAGCCGCAACAGGTGGGTCCTGCAGCCGAGATCCCGGGGGACCCCAGCGGCGGGACCCCCACGATCTGACATCTTATCCCCTATCCTTTGGATAGGGGATAAGATGTCTAGGGGCGGAGTACCCCTTTAACCACTTGAGGACTCAGGGCATACCTGTACATCCTGAGTCCCATTACCAGGGCTTAAAGCGTTCTCACGAGTGGAGAACGATTCCAACCCCTTGGGTCCCGACTGCTATCAGCATCCCGGGACCCAGAGTTAATGCCGGGCATCACCGATCGGGCCTGGCATTAACCCTTTAGATGCCACGATCAAAGTTGATCAGAGCATCTAAAATGAAAGTGAAAGAATCCCAGCAGCTCAGCGGAGCTGATTGGAATTATCGCGAAAAAATCGCGATGTCCCGATCAGCTAAGAGGACGGCGAGAGGGACCTCACCTTCCTAATCGCTGTCCGATTGGTGACCTATTGCTTCAAGCCTGCCATGTAGGCATAGCATTGATCAGTGTATGCAATCAGAAGATGTCATGGTATAGCCTCCTAAGGGGGCTAAAAAAGAATAGTAAAAAGTGTAAAAAAAAATAAAAAAGTTAATATGTGTGAATAAGCCCCTCCCCTAATAAAAGTCTGAATCACCCCCCCCCATTTCCAATTTTTTAAATAAAATGATGTAATAAAAAATAAAAATAATCATATGTGGTACCGTCGTGTGCGTAAATGTCCGAACTATTAAAATATAAGTTTAGCTTAACCGCACGGTCGATGGTGTATACGTAAAAAGATACCAAATTCCAAAATTGTGCATTTTTGGTCATTTCATATACCTTACAAATATTCATAAAAAGCAATCAAAACGTCCCATCAAAACAAAACTGGTACCGAGAAAAACTACAGACCACAGCGCAAAAAATGAGCCCTCATATAGCCCTGTATGCAGAAAAAAAAAAGTTATAGGGGTCAGAAGATGACAATTTTATACATACTATTTTGGTGCATGTAGTTATAATTTTTTTAAGTAGTAAAATAAAACAAAACCTACATAAATTGGGTATCCTTGTAACCGTATGGACCTACAGAATAAAGATAAGGTTTAATTTTTACCGAAAAGTGCACTGCGTAGAAAAGAAGATCTAAAAAGTTGCAAAACTGTTTTTTTTTGTTTTTTTTTTTTTATTTCACCCCACAAATAAGTTTATTTTTTTTGTTTCGCCGCAGATTATGTTATAAAATAAGTAATGTCATTACAAAGTACAATTGGTGACGCAAAAAACAAGCCCTTATATGGATCTGTAAGTGCAAAATTTAACGTGTTAGGATTTTTAGAAGGGGAGGAGGAAAAAACGAAAATTTTTTGAGACCTTAAAGGGGTACTCCGCTGCTCAGCGTTTGGAACAAACTGTTCCGAACGCTGGAGCTGGCGGCGGGAGCTCGTGAAGTCATAGCCCCGCCCCCTCATGACGTCCCGCCCTGCCCCCTCAATGCAAGTCTATGGGGGGGGGGCGTGACAGGGACGTCATGAGGGACGGGGCTATGACGTCACGAGCTCCCGGCTCCAGGTTCGGAACAGTTTGTTCCAAACACTGAGCAGCGGAGTGCCCCTTTAATTCTTTCTTTGTGTGTGTGTGTGCACTATTGTTCTTTTGGTCGGTGTCTATTTCGGTGCTTCCCAACCAGGGTGTCTCCAGCTGTTGAAAAACTACAACTCCCAGCATGCCCGGACAGCTGTCCGGGCATGCTGGAAGTTGTACTTTTGCAACAGCTGGAGACACCCTGGTTGGGAAGCACAGCTTTACTTACTGACTATGTTACTGACAAAAAAGTTGAGTCAGTTCTACAACTAGTCCATTCACCGTTCTACTCACAAGGGGCATTTGGGGACCCCCATACTCTTGATGGGTAGAGGTCGTAATTAGAGATGAGCGAACTTACGGTAAATTCGATTCGTCACGAACTTCTCGGCTCGGCAGTTGATAACTTTTCCTATGTAAATTAGTTCAGCCTTCAGGTGCTCCGGTGGGCTGGAAAAGGTGGATACATTGCTAGGTAAGAGTCTCCTAGGACTGTATCCACCTTTTCCAGCCCACGGGAGCACCTGAAAGCTGAACTAATTTATGCAGGAAAAGCCATCAACTGCCAAGCCGAGAAGTTCGTGACGAATCGAATTTACTGTAAGTTCGCTCATCTCTAGTCGTAATGGTTTAACCCACAGGGATCATACCATTAAGACGTATGTTGTGGATAAGTGATTAACGCTGTTAGTTGGCCCTTTATATACCTGGGGTTCTATGGTTTAAAAAGTACCTGTCACCAAATAAACTTATCTAAAATAACTCAGGCTATGTTCCCTAACTACTCCTAAACACTGCTCCCACCCCTAAAAAAATGTCAGAGCTTTAAAAAGCTGTGTATCCTCCCGTTCTTCTTGCTCACATAGTGCAATCTCCCAGCAGAAGAAAGTGGGCGTTTCCCAGCAGGCATGACATCACTGAAGCCTGCTGAGGGACCACTTCTGCCCTTACATTGCTGCAGTGCTGTGATAAGTAGAAGACCTCAGGCTCTATGCATCTTTCAGTCTGTGCAGCTTTCAGTGAGACTCTTTGCAGCTTTCAGGGAGGCTCTGTGCAGCTGTCAATCAAGCTCAGTGCAGAGAAACACTTCCTGAGTTTGGTCTCCTGCCAGGCCGGGAGGAGACCAAACTCACTGTATTAATTGTAGTAGGGAACAGAACAGAGCCCCCTAGTGGCCATTTTTTTCCATTACATTTTAAACATATTTCTGTTGATAATTTTAAAAGCAAGTGAATGGGAAAGTGTCTGCTAATTACACAAGGAACACTATACTAAAAGTTGTATTTGGTGACAGGTACTCTTTAAAATTTTAGGATATAGATCTTATGTTGGCGGTTGTATGGTGAAGTCACCTGCCAGCGCCATCTTGTTGTCTTCTACTTTCCTTCTTAGATGTTTAATCTCGAACTCTTTCTCCTTGAGGAGTTTGTGTAGTCGCCCGTTCTCATCCTGCAGCTCCCGGATCTGACTCTGCAGCTGCTCGTTCTCATCTTCCAGGAGCCTGTAATGTGGAGAGATCATAATATATATATACATATAAATATATATATATATTGTATCACCCTACAAGATCTGTCAGCAGTAGATGGAGCAGACGGCGGCCATAATGATAAGTCACCAAGAGCCCGTAACGTGGAGAGATTATATATACTGTATCACCCAACATCATCTACAGCAGTGCTTCCCAACTGGGGTGCCTCCAGCTGTTGCAAAACTACAACTCCCAGCATGCCCGGACAGCCAAAGGCTGTCCGGGCATGCTGGGAGTTGTAGTTTTGCAACAGCTGGAGGCACCCTGGTTGGGAAACTCTGATCTACAGTGACCATCAATGACATCTGTCAGCAGTAGATGGAGCAGACGGCGGCCATATTGATAAGCCCCCAGGAGCCGGAGGTTCCCACCTTTTCCCCAGCTCACTGGAGGACTCAGTGTCCGTCTGCAGCAGGTTCAGCTGGTCCTGAACACCAAACGCTTCGGCCTTCCTGACGTCCTCGCTGATCTTCTCTCTCTTTCGCTCCATCAGTCTCTGCAGACGCTTCTGCTGCTGCTCCTGTAGAGCCCTGAACTGCACCCGCAGGTTCTCATTCACTGTGGAGTCCGACTCCATGATGGCCCTGTATAGAAATGTATTGTTATAGGGGCACTCTGTCATTGTTATGGGGGGAAGCACTCTGATTGTTATGGAATCTGTGGCTGTGATGGGGGCACTCTGTTATGGGGAGCTGTGGCTATAATTGTTATGGGGACATTTTTGTTGTTATGGGGGCACCCCTATTGTTATGGGGAGCTGTGGCTGTCATTGTTAATGGGCACTGTGACTGCTATGGGGCACTAAAATTGCTATGGAGCACTGTGATTGTTATGGGGCACTGTGATTGTTATGGGGGCACTTTGTTATGAGAAACTGTGGCTGTCAGTGTTATGGGGGTGTTGTGATTGCTATACGGCACGCTGGTTGTTATAGGGCACTGTGATTGTTATGGGGGCACTCTGTTATGGGGAGCTGTGGCTGTCATTCTTAGGGGGGAACTCTGATTGATATGGGGATATGTGGCTGTGATTTTTATGGGGGACGCACTCTGATTGTTATAGGGGCACTGTGATTGTTATGGGGGCACTGTGATTGTTATGGGGCACTGTGATTGTTATGGGGCACTGTGATTCTTATGGGGGCACTGTGATTGTTATTGGGGCACTGTGATTCTTATGGGGGGCACTGTGGTTGTTATGGGGGCACTGTGATTGTTTTGGGGGCACTTTGCTTGTTATGTGGACACTTTGATTGTTATGGGGAGCACTGTCATTCTTATGGGGGCACTGTGATTGTTATGAATCACTGTGTCTCTTATAGGGGGCACTGTGATTTTTATGGGGAGCACTTTGATTGTGTTGGGGAGCACTGTGATTGTTATGGGGGGCACTGTGATTCTTATAGGGGCACTGTGATTCTTATAGGGGCACTGTGATTCTTATAGGGGCACTGTGATTGTTATGGGGGCACTGTGATTCTTATGAGGGGCACTGTGATTCTTATGGGGGGCACTGTAATTCTTATGGGGGGCACTGTGATTCTTATGGGGGGGGCACTGTGATTCTTATGGGGGGGCACTGCGATTCTTATGGCGGGCACTGTGATTCTTATGGGGGACACTGTGATTATTATGGGGGACACTGTGATTCTTATGGGGGGGCACTGTGATTCTTATGGGGGGGCACTGTGATTCTTATGGGGGGCACTTTGATTCTTATGGAGCACTGTGATTCTTATGGGGGGCACTGTGATTCTTATGGGGGGGCACTGTGATTCTTATGGTGGGGGCACAGTGATTCTTATAGGGGGGGGGCACAGTGATTCTTATGAGGGGGCACTGTGATTCTTATGGGGGGCACTTTGATTGTTATGGAGCACTGTGATTCTTATGGGGGGCACTGTGAGTCTTATGAGGGGCACTGTGAGTCTTATGGGGGGCACTGTGAGTCTTATGGGGGGGCACTTTGATTCTTATGGGGGACACTGTGATTATTATGGGGCTCTGCGATTATTATGGGGGACACTGTGATTATTATGGGGGCACTGTGATTATTATGGGGCTCTGCAATTGTTATGGGGGGCACTGTGATTATTATGGGGGGACACTGTGATTCTTATGGGGCTCTGCAATTGTTATGGGGGGCACTGTGATTATTATGGGGGACACTGTGATTCTTATGGGGCTCTGCAATTGTTATGGGGCTCTGCGATTGTTATGGGGCTCTGCGATTGTTATGGGGCTCTGCGATTATTATGGGAGGGACACTGTGATTATTATGGGGGCACTGTGATTATTATGGGGGACACTGTGATTATTATGGGGCTCTGCGATTATTATGGGGGACACTGTGATTATTATGGGGGCACTGTGATTATTATGGGGGACACTGTGATTATTATGGGGATACTGTGATTATTATGGGGGACACTGTGACTATTATGGGGGCACTGTGATTATTATGGGGCTCTGCGATTGTTATGGGGGCACTGTGCTTATTATGGAGCTCTGTGATTGTTATGGGGGCCCTAATAAATGGGTCTGTGCACACTGTGCTCTTTATGGCGCACACAGCTCATCTCCAATCCAGCTTACAGTATGGGGGAGGGGGCAGACGGTATACATTATATATACTGTGTATATACCCATCACAATGGTCAGGAGGGATCCCTGTCATACATACTGATGCGGACACGGCCCCGGTGCCCCCGTCTATCCCCTCTCATCACTCACCCGTTATCCCGAACTCTCCGTTCTTAGAAAGAGGAGAAGGAGGGTAGAGGACGCGTCACCAGGGCAACCAGCTCCATGGAAACGGCGCCGCAGAAGTCATCCGACAGCGCCTCCGAGCGACCGGGGTCCTGAGAGAGTGTGACGTCACGCGCCTGACGCGCTGCTCTAGACAGGCACTTGACGAGGACTCCTCACCCGTGGGGTCCTGTCCGCTGAGGGGAAGTAGGGCCGTTCTGCGCATGCTCCTTCCTTTCCTGCTCAGGCCTCCGAGAAAGCTGCAGAGGTGAGGTACTACCGGCGCCGGTTAATCCACCGTAGACTGCGGCCATCCGGTCCCTGTCGGTGTTTATCTGTGGTCCATTGTGTGCAGGGGCTATAGGGGGACAGCACCCGCCGGGTATTGCCGAGGGGTGACGGTATGATAAGGTGATAATACGCCGGACTGTCCTGGCGATGTTTGCGGCCTAGCAGAGTAATGGTCGCCAAGGGAAGAGGGGGGAAAACCTTCATGTTTGTGGGAAGTCACGTGGTGCCTGGTCTCGTGCTCTGTACAGTCTCTATGGAGAGGAACGAGGCTGGATATGTGTATTATGGTTTAATGGGGGTCTTGGGTGTTTTTTTTTATAATTGGGTGGGTATATATGTATGTATATGTATTATCAGTGGTCTTCAAACTGTGTTCCTCCAGATGTTGCAAAACTACAACTCCCAGCATGCCCGAACAGCCGTTGGTATATATGTATATATCAGTGGTCTTCAAACTGTGGCCCTCCAGATGTTGCAAAACTACAACTCCCAGCATGCCCGGACAGCCGTTGATATATATGTATATGTATATATCAGTGGTCTTCAAACTGTGGCCCTCCAGATGTTGCAAAACTACAACTCCCAGCATGCCCGAACAGCCGTTGGTATATATGTATATATCAGTGGTCTTCAAACTGTGGCCCTCCAGATGTTGCAAAACTACAACTCCCAGCATGCCCGGACAGCCGTTGGTATATATGTATATATCAGTGGTCTTCAAACTGTGGCCCTCCAGATGTTGCAAAATTACAACTCCCAGCATGCCCGGACAGCCGTTGGTATATATGTATATGTATATATCAGTGGTCTTCAAACTGTGGCCCTCCAGATGTTGCAAAATTACAACTCCCAGCATGCCCGGACAGCCGTTGGTATATATGTATATATCAGTGGTCTTCAAACTGTGGCCCTCCAGATGTTGCAAAATTACAACTCCCAGCATGCCCGGACAGCCGTTGGTATATATGTATATGTATATATCAGTGGTCTTCAAACTGTGGCCCTCCAGATGTTGCAAAACTACAACTCCCAGCATGCCCGGACAGCCGTTGGTATATATGTATATATCAGTGGTCTTCAAACTGTGGCCCTCCAGATGTTGCAAAACTACAACTCCCAGCATGCCCGTACAGCCGTTGGTATATATGTATATATCAGTGGTCTTCAAACTGTGGCCCTCCAGATGTTGCAAAACTACAACTCCCAGCATGCCCGGACAGCCGTTGGTATATATGTATATGTATATATCAGTGGTCTTCAAACTGTGGCCCTCCAGATGTTGCAAAACTACAACTCCCAGCATGCCCGGACAGCCGTTGGTATATATGTATATATCAGTGGTCTTCAAACTGGCCCTCCAGATGTTGCAAAACTACAACTCCCAGCATGCCCGGACAGCCGTTGGCTGTCCGGGCATGCTGGGAGTTGTTGTTTTGCAACATCTGGAAGGCCACGGTTTAAAGACCTGTTATACTGACTAAAGGGGCTCCCCAGCATTAGACTTGAGGGGGGTCTGACTTCTGCCACACTGATCAGATTGGAGAAAAAACCCTTGAAGCCGGCGCTGCTGACTATTGGGAGAAGGGTGAGGCAAATGCAAGATAAGTGCTCGGCGGTATACCGGTTCATACCGAATCCCGAAAATTCTTTTCCTGCACGAAATGAATTTTGCCCATTCCGCAATACCGGATCCAACCAAATCCCCGCCCCCCCCCCCCCCCTCGAATAAGTGATTTATCTGCCACAGTGCGCTGTCCCCACATTGGGAAACTAGTCATATGTGACCTGCGAGCGCTGTTCTGCTTTTCTTATGAGTTGCGGGCCGCCGGCTGCAAAAATAAACTTTAACTCACCTTCCGACGTTCCCCCAAATTCCACCCATCACTGACCTCACCTGCTTCCTGGGGATAGGAACGTCAAATCCATCAGCCTATCGCCGGCCGCACCGATGTCCTGCCCAGGCCGATGGTAGGCTGGCGGCTCTGTGACTTCCCCGTCCCAAGGAAACAGCAAGAGGATCGTAGCGCAGGACAGTGAAGATGGTACCAGAACAACGGGGGAACGTAGGCAGGTTAGTTCAAGTTTATTTTGTTAGTTTTTGCAGCCCGGGAAACGTTGGTTGTAGTTCAGTAGATTTCCAGTGCTGGCGGCCCGCAACTCATAGGAAGATGAGCATGTGGGGACAGCGCAGCTTATAATTCATTGGGGGGGGGGGGGTGTTGGGAGAGAAGTGGCGCCCAGGTCACGTGGATGGGAGGAATACCGTGGAACCGCCATCACTTACAAAAATACCGTGATACACGTTTTTGCTCATACCTCCCAGCTCTGTGCCAGAGATAGTGAAAAGGCCCTCAGTAGAACATTTTATTAAAAAAATTGGACAGGATTACACATTTCGGGAGG
This sequence comes from Hyla sarda, assembly GCF_029499605.1. Classification (NCBI taxonomy): domain Eukaryota; kingdom Metazoa; phylum Chordata; class Amphibia; order Anura; family Hylidae; genus Hyla; species Hyla sarda. The sequence goes on from NC_079193.1 coordinate 11,373,688, forward strand.
ATCCCTCCCTTCCTCAGATCACCCTGAAGACAAAAGTTTGGATCCATCGGGGTTTGAATGTTCCGGCTCTAACAAAACAAATGAATGAGCCAGGAGAAAACTGCTTCGCAATTCAATGTATTTCTATGGGGTTCTCTGGTGGAAAACCATTTATTTATTTTATTTTTAAATAAACTGGTGCCAGACAGAAAGTTAAACAGATTTGTAAATTACTTCTATTAAAAAAAAATATATATTAATCCTTCCAGTACTTCTTAGCAGCTGTATGCTACAGAGGAAATTCTTTTCTCTTTGGATTTCTTTTTTGCCTGTCCACAGTGCTCTCTGACACCTGTCTAGAGTAGGAGCAAATCCCCATACAAACCTCTCCTACTCTGGACAGTTCCTGACAAGGACAGAGGTGTCAGTAGAGAGCACTGTGGTCAGACAGAAAGGAAATTCAGAAAGAAAAACTTTCTGTAGGGCATACAGCAGCATACTCCATTTTTGGAGTTTGGTGACATTATGTCCAATTTGCTCTTTTTCCTCCCTTTTTTGGTTTAGTTCCAATACACACAAAGGGAACAAACATGTGTATAGCAAAACCTGTGTTACTGCAATCCTTTCCTGTGAGAAATACTTCATTTTGTTGAAAAATTTCAGAGGTGCCAACATTTACGGCCATGACTGTATATTTCCACAGATCTCTATGGCTTGTCATATTTAGGGTCATATCTAGTTATACTACAACACATGGTTGTAACTAGAGAGGAGCGAACTTACAGTAAATTCGATTTGTCACGAACTTCTCGGCTCGGCAGTTGATGACTTATCCTGCATAAATTAGTTCAGCTTTCAGGTGCTCCCATGGGCTGGAAAAGGTGGATACAGTCCTAGGTGACTCTTTCCTAGGACTGTATCCACCTTTTCCAGCCCACGGGACCACCTGAAAGCTGAACTAATTTATGCATAAGTCATCAACTGCCGAGCCGAGAAGTTCGTGACGAATCGAATTTACTGTAAGTTCGCTCATCTCTAGTTGTAACCTATTGAATAAGAAATATACTGCATTTTTTGTAATTATCAATAACCTTTTTACTCTTCTTCACCTTTTTAGATGTTGATGCCCAAGAAAGATCGCATTGCCATCTATGAGCTCCTCTTCAAGGAGGGAGTCATGGTGGCCAAGAAAGATGTACATATGCCCAAGCACCCGGAACTGAGTGACAAGAACGTGCCCAACCTCCACGTCATGAAGGCTATGCAGGTAGGTCCCTGTGTCGTGATGCAGATATACGGCACTAGGGTTATAGATTGGAGCTCTTCACTGCTTATTTAGCTAATAAGCCTTCGTCTCCACCTGTTGCAAAAAGACCCTCAGGATACGTTCACACATCACCCTGTACCATGGTTATACATTTAAGGCAGTGCTTACCAACCAGGGTGCCTCCAGCGGTTGCAAAACTACAACTCCCAGCATGCCTGGACAGCCTTTGGCTGTCCAGGCATGCTGGGAGTTGTAGTTTTGCAACAGCTATGGCACACCTGTTTTAATGTATACAGCTAGGTCTGGGCATGCTGGAAGTTCTAGTTTTCCAATAGCCCAAGACGTACTGGCTGGGAAATGCTGAGTTAAAGGTTTCTTGGTCATGGTGGACGTGTTGTCTGGGTAAGGTGCCACTTAAATACTGCAGCAGGTTAATTTCTTGATTTATTTTCCTGTAGTCTCTGAAGTCACGTGGGTACGTCAAGGAGCAGTTTGCCTGGCGTCACTTCTACTGGTACCTGACCAATGAAGGCATCCAGTATCTGAGGGACTTCCTGCACCTGCCCCCAGAGATCGTTCCCGCTACCCTGAGGAGGAGTCGTCCCGAGACAGGCAGACCACGACCCAAAGGTGAGGGGGCACCATAGCCCATGTGATGAGGATGAAATGTCTTGTCACCATTCATAATGGAGCAGATGTCTGTTGGCAGCTACTAATGGAAACTGGGTCTCCAAACTGTAGACCTCCCAGATGCTGGAAGTTGTAGTTTAAAGGGGTACTCCGGTAGGAAACTTTCTTTTTTTCAATCAACTTCTATAAAAAAAAAAATCTTAATCGTTACAGTACATTTCTGCTGTAGACTAGAGGAAATTCTGACCACAGTGCTCTCTGCTGACACCTCTGTCCATTTTAGGAACTGTCCAGAGCAGCATATGTTTGCTATGGAGATTTTCTCCTGCACTGGACAGTTCCTGAAATGGACAGAGGGGTCAGTAGAGAGCACTGGAGTACCCATTTAATAACTGGCGGTCCACAGTTTGGAGATAACTACTATATAGGTATACCAGGTGGAAAAGGGGGTGTTTTAGACTGGTTTGGAGAACAATAATACCGATGTCTCTGCCTTCCCTGGGCACCTTGCCCTCTAGGCATTGGTATTAGTTAGGCTTGGTTCACATATGTTCAGCATAGGTAACTGATGACAAGTTGTCATCAGTTGTATGGCATCTGGTGTCTATTTTGTTTTTGGATGGACAGGGGAGCACAGCAAGCTGCATTCCCCTGTCCGGTGGCCTATGGCATGTCCAACCATCCGGCATCAAAATTGAGATGGTGGATGGTTGTAAACTGTCCCATTCACATGAATGGGATCACTTATAGAATCAGTTTCCCTCCAGTGCACGCCAGAGGCAAACTATGCCGGATACCTGATATGTGAACCCCGCCTTACTTTGTCTTTCTCAAATATTGTTGGAAATATTAGATTCTTTGCCTTTCCCTGTGGATCTTAAGGCAGCTATGGTTTAGCTTGACTCCACTCCCATTGAAGATGGCTTTGTGAAAGCTTAAATGGGCACTGTCAGATACAAAAACTTCTGATATGTTGTAAAGAATGTATAACCAATAGGTTTTGCAATTGCTTTCATTTGAAAATTTTAAGTATTTCATACTGAAAGCGAGTCAAACTAACTGTCCCCCCTGCCTGCTTGGACACATACTAGTCCTGCTGTGTCCATGAGTCATCACCTATGTCATGGACACACTTCCTTGATTGACAGCTGTTAGTGCAGGGCTCAGAGCTGGAGGAAAAATCCTCCCACTGTCATCTTGTGTCCGGCTACTGTCAGTGAGGACATGCTGGGAGTTGTAGTTTTGCTAATGCTAGGGGAGATGTGAGCAGACAGCATACTGAGGGAGGGGGCGGAGACCTGCACAGTGAGGCCACGCCCCCTCCCTTTGAGAGGAATTCAGACTAGTGAGCTAAATTAAAAGTGTAATAAAATAAAGGTTCTAGACACATGTACATGGTCAGGATTAGGTACTGAGTGATGTATTAAAAAAAAACATTTTTTTTTTTTGTTCGATCTGACGGGTACGCTTTAACCTCTAAGACCAGGTTCACACTGGAAGAATCTCTGTCCAGAGATTCAGAGGGTGGCCGATGCAGACTGAATTAATTGGCACTAGGACTGCATGGACACTGCTTTCCCCATAGACAGTATTCAGACGAAAAAATGTCTAAGTTGATGAAATTTTGTGCTGTGCAGTAAAATTGTATTGACAGCAATGGGACTCTGCTGCATTGGAATTTCCAAGAGGAATTCCTTTCGGAAACTCAGTGTAGGTAAACCGCTGCTTTATTTATGGGATTTAAATTGGTGCCATGGAAGGGGATTTCATTATTTATTTTTTTTTTCCCTGCCATCTAAGTAAAGGGGGGTGCGGCACTCTAGCTGGTGAGATTTGTCTTTCAATCTGATCGTTTGGGATACAGGGAGCTGAACTTTTTATTGATGCCTTATCCTTAGCGTAAAATGTTTAACACCTCCCTGCTTCATGATGTGATATTATGTTTTGTGGAAAAGCCTAATATGGTGCAGTGTAACGTTAGTTTCCGTGTCTGATCACCATGACCTGTATCTATGCATTCACTGCAGGTGTCTCTGCGACAGCCGGGATAGGAGATAATGCTGTTCCTGGCAAATTAAGGTTTAAATACCACGGTTTCTATTGACTGCGGTGGTTTGGCAGAGAAGGGTTCCATTCATCAGCCCATGAGATTGAAGGTTGCTCGGGCACCTAACAGTAGTGCTGGGCGGTATACCGGTATGAATCGGATACCGTTTATTTTTTACCTCACACAGTATAGATTTTTGCCCATACCACTATACTGGTCGGGCCCCTCCCCCACCTTCCGGATGAATTGTAGAGCCCAGCGCGGCGCCCTCACTTGTCCCGGTGTGTTTCTGTGGCCCGAATCCTTTTACTGTGTCTCCCCGCGAGCACAATCAATCCCCACCGCTAGCGGGATCCCTGTGCCCACTAGCGGTGTCACAAGAATGCAGAGCGCGGCTCTGTTCCTCGTCCCTGTCAGCTCTCGGGGTACGGGAACAGATTTAAAAGCCTTGCGCTTGGCTAAAGTAGTACTGCGCAGGCACAGCACTACCCAAATAGCGTAGGGCTAACGTAGGCAGCGCTAGGAGCCTAGCGTTAGCCCTACGCTATTTACGTAGTACTGCGCATGCGCGCGAGGCTTTTAAATCTGTTCCCGTACCGAGAGCTGACGGGGAACAGAGTGGCGCTCGGCATTCTTATGACACTGCTAGTGGGCACAGGGACCCCGCTAGCGGTGATGGTAGCGCTTGCGGGGGGCACATTTGACACCGCTAGTGGGCACGGGGGGGGGGATGGGGGGACAGGCGGTGATACCGCGATAATAAAAAAAAAATACCATGATCTTCATTTTAGGCCATACCGCCCAGCACTACCTAACAGTGGTATTTCATCTTAATGGGCCTACTGGGCCCTGCTGGAGATGTAATAGACAGTATTACATATAGAAGCAATTCTGTTTCATAGAAATTGACTCCGGTGACTTTAAAGTACACACTAAACCCTAAAATCAGATTGTCCTTTGTATTAGAACACAGCTGCAATAACCTAAGCGGTGTTCAAACTTGTCTTCAGGGTGCTGGTTCATCCCAAATAGTGCGGCCTTCATAACAATATGTTCCAACTTAAAGGGGTATTCCACTGCCCCAGCAAAATGTTCCAAACGGGCGCTGAGGGTTGTGATGTCATTCCAAGCCCCCTCAATGCAAGTCTATGGGAGGGGGCATGGCGTGACGTCGCAAGAGGGGTAGCTGTGACATCACGACGCCCGCAACCAGTGTTCTAAACGAACGTCGGGTGCTGCACAGAGATCGAGGAGGTCTGAGGTCCCTCAGACATTTTATTCCTTATCCTTTGTATAGGGAATAAGATGTCTAGAGGCGGTGTACCCCTTTAAGTCACTTCAGCTGATGCAAACTACAACTCCCATCGTGCCCTCATAGCCTTTGGCTAAATGCTTGTGTTTTTGGGCATGAGGCCAGGCTGTGCCTGCTGTATTCACACATAAGCCCCAAAAGGTTAAAGGCAATGGTATCATTTTTTTTTTTTTTTTTTTTGTCGCATGGGTTTAAATCTGTTGCACAAAATTTGTTCTTCCCTGACAGGCAGTATTGCCAAAATGATTACAGAAACATTCAATTAAAGATAGGAAAGTGAGAAGCAAACACACAGAACAGTAATATATAGGGTCAAGAATTTAAAAAAAGTTGTACAATGTAACATGTTCAAACGCTGCAGTCACTGTAAATTCAGACTACATTAGTGCTTGTACTACTACACCCATCATGGAACAGGGTCTGTTCCATGTTGGGGAAAAAACGGGAGGAAGTCCGGCCTAGGAGAATCCAGCTTTATTGAAGGTAAAAGCAGACTCTGAGTTATTTCCCGACAGCTCAGAGCGGTCGGTGTTGGTGAAGCAAAATTCACACGTTTTCCTGTGAGTTTTTCATCATACTCGGTGTGATTTATTTATTTATTTTTTTTATCATGCCCCTTTATTGGCTAACCATGCCCATTTTAACTGGTTTAAAAAAAAAAACTGGTATTTTGTGGGAAATTGTGTCGCATGGTCTAAGCGTCCAAAGCACAACCCAAGGAAGAGTCGGGTTGACATAAATAGGGGCCGTTGTGTGCTGTGCGGAAGGATGAGCTGCTTCGGGTTTTATTGGCTTGTTTAGTCCAACACATTGGAGGTTTTTTTGGCTTGTTTAGTCCAAAACATTGGAGGTTTTATTGGCTTGCTTAGTCCAAAACATTCAATGTTTTTGACTAAAGCCAATAAAACTGTCCGGAGTAGGAGCAAACCCCATAACAAACATCTCCTGCTCTGGACAGTTCCTGACATGGACAGAGGTGTCAGCAGAGAGCACTGTGGACAGATAGAAAGGAAATTTAAAAAAGAAGAGAACTTCCTGTGGAGTATATAGCAGCTAAGTACTGTAAGGATTAAGATTTTTAAATAGAAATAATTTACAAATCTGTATGACTTTCTGGCCCCAGTTGATTAAAAAAATAAAACTGGAGTACCCCTTTAACATTCATGCCAGGTATCTGCATGAGCGGCTGGTTCTTGGACACTGATCAGCTCTGCAAACAATGTCAGGGGGTTGTATTTCCCCTCTAACTTAGTTACTGGGGGTAGAGATGAGCGAACTTACAGTAAATTTGATTTGTCACGAACTTCTCGGCTCGGCAGTTGATGACTTATCCTGCGTAAATTAGTTCAGCCTTCAGGTGCTCCGGTGGGCTGGAAAAGGTGGATACATTCCTAGGAAAGAGTCTCCTAGGACTGTATCCACCTTTTCCAGCCCACGGGAGCACCGGAAAGCTGAACTCATTTATGCAGGAAAAGTAATCAACTGCCGAGCCGAGAAGTTTGTGACTAATCGAATTTTCTGTAAGTTCGCTCATCTCTAACTGGGAGTTTTATATCTACTCTTGTTACAGGGGAAATTGTCTGAGTGTTTCTGGGCTTATTGTGGGAAAATGCCCCCTAAAGTTTCCCCCTTATGGGGGGGGGGACAAAATGCAAAACAAAACACGCGTGTATATAAAATGAAGAAATATTGGGGAAAAGTAACATACAAGTGTGAAGATTATCTGAGCCATGTTTGACATTTGATAGAAAGGTCACATGTAATAAATTAAATAAATAAAGCGAACGCTCCAGCACTAAACTTGTGTTCTGAACATTTTTTTTCACTTTTCCTTTTTTTTTTTTTTTTTTTTTTTTTTTAGGTTTGGAGGGTGAACGTCCTGCCCGCTTGTCCCGCGGAGAGACAGACAGAGACACATACAGACGCAGCGCTGCTCCACGTGAGTGTCCACAAAGATGAATATGGATAAAATGTTTAGTTCACCTTACTGGGCAGGATAATGTAATTTTATTCTATCTCTGCAGCTGGTGCAGACAAGAAGGCAGAGGCCGGCGCTGGAGCCGCAACAGAATTCCAATTTGTAAGTTTATATTATTTAAAGGTGAAGTCTCATAGTGAGAAATGTATCCCCTACTCGCATGGTTGGGGATAAGTTTTAGATTGCGGTTTGCTTCCTCCATATATCTCTTTGGGAGAGCCAAAGATAACTGAACGTCTCTACAATAGAGAGATATGAAGGAGGTGTGGCGGCCACCACTTTGGGACAGTACAAGAGATCGCATGGTGTCAAAGCGGTGCCGGACCCCGCTATCTAAATCTTATCCCCTATTCTGTGGAGCGGGAGAAGTTTTTCACTTGACATGTGGCTGAGACCTGATGTGATAGTGAGTTATAAGCCGGGGATAGAAACATAGGTGTTGGCAATATCTGCCTAATGTCGTACAGCAATAAACTCTGCTCCTCGGCCAGCCGAGAGATCCGTCCATTTCTCAGCTTACACTTAAAGGGTACCTTTTAATCAAAAAAACATTTGCTATATTATAGATTAATGTATGCAGAATAACTTTTCAATTGCATGTTATCAAAAATATGTTTCTTTCTATTTAATTTTCCACTTTGAAAAAATGACCACTAGGGGTCTCCCTACCAGTCCTGGCTGCAAGCGCTTTTTATAGATTTGACTCATGCTGGAGTCCTAAATCTCAGACTGCAGCCAGGACACAGACAAGCTCAGCACTGCTCCCTGCCTGTCAATCAGACAGGCAGGAGCCAGCACTGTGCTCATAGCACAACAGGGCATACTCCTGACTCTGCCTTACTGCAGGCCCTCATTCATTTTACTATCTGAGCTCCTATTTTTCTTCTCTCTGCACATGCAGTTGTAAACAGTATAAGATTCAGAGCTGCCAGCTGAGCTTGTCTGTGTCCCGCCCGCAGTCTGAGATTCAGGACTCCAGCATGAGTCTGAAATCTATAAAAAGGGCTTGCGGTGGCCAGGACTGGTAGGGAGACCTCTTGTGGTCATTTTTTCAAAGTGGAATAAATAGAATTAAATAGAAAGAATCCTACTCTTTAATAGCATGCTGTTGGAAATTTATTCTGCATACATTAATCTATAGTATATCAAGTTTTTTTATTTTCATATATATATATATTTATAATATTACACACACACAAGGTACCCTTTAATGGCTGTTTCTGCTGTCTTTGTGGAGTGGAAATTTGGCCTAAAACAAGCTTTTGACAGTGTGTGTGAACATAGATGCAGTATAGTTGTTACCTACAGGTCATGGAAACACTTCCTATCTATGTGCGATAAACCAGTTTGGCTCCATCGGCTGAAAAATGTATACTCCCAGCAGGCCTTGCGTTATAGCTTTGGAACAGCTGGAGGCACACTGATTGGGAAACACTGCCTTAGGCCATAAATGCAGTATGAACATACCCCTATGTGTACAGCCCCGGCCTAAACACTGATCAATTATCAGTCGTTATATATCTAGTGGATAATTTGTTTAGCTATGGCTAATTGATTTTCAGTGTTAGTCTCACCGTCTTCTTTGAATGCAGCAGCTTTATTATAAGGCTCTGTTCACATCTACGTCATTCCGGGTCCATCCTATCATAGATGTGCTTGTGCACGCAGCTGTAGTACAATATTTGAGTTGGAAACAGAACTTCCAGTAAAAAATAAAATAAAAGGATAGTACCCAGCACTCGCCAATCATGTAAAGTGAAGATTTATTAAGCCATATCGTGGTACAAAGAGGGACGCGTTTCGGCATGGGAACCTTCCTCAGCTGTCTGCCTCGGCAGACAGCTGAGGAAGGTTCCCATGCCGAAACGCGTCCCTCTTTGTATCACGCTATGGCTTAATAAATCTTCACTTTGCATGATTGGCGAGTGCTGGGTACCATCTTTTTTTACTGGTGACTTTACCCTGCCACGTGCACCACCGCAGCCTCCACGGAAGTGCCAACACTCCTATATTGGAAACAGAACTTCTGACATCTGTGCAACCAGAGCCCCTGATACTCTCTTGTTTTTGCCAGGTACTTGTGACTGTTCTTGACTCTATTTTTTTTTTTTTTTTTTTTTTTAATTTCCCCTCTTATTTTGCAGAGAGGAGGCTTCGGACGCGGTCGTGGACAGCAGCCACCACAGTAATGTGGGCCATTTTCCTTTGTCAATAAAAAAACAAAACTTTTGCGACATAATAGTTTTTTGGTTTTTTCCTTACCACTTCTTGGCAGTGTTCTATACTAATAATTTGTGCAGCAAGTGTGCAATATAAAGGATTTCTTTTATACAGTGTATCTGACACGTGGGGGGGGGAGGTGTTGGAGGCACTGCTCTCAAAATAGACTGGAGGTCAAAGGGGTTTTCAAGCCAAATATTACTAGAGGTTTGCAATACCCACCTTACCATTGCTCTCCAGCACCCATACTGGCACTACCCAGGTCCTCCTCTGGTCTACATTTACCCAGATTCTGTGATGAGGCTACAATGGTCACATGTTTTATGAAAATGTCATTGCTGGAGTCCGATTCCCAGTAAAGGGGGGGGGGGGGGCAGGAAGTCTCAGCTGGGGGTTGGAGATGATTTCTACACCACACCCTAGAGGTACCCTGGGGAAGGAAACCCATAGCCCATCTTTTCCCTCTTGTAAACCTATTTGTCTGAATATCGTTCATATAGAGCTGTTTCCTCTTTAAATGGGCGCTGTCAGATTCCAAAAAGTTTTATATATTGTACATCTTGGACAAACATCAACCTTTCTAATAAACTTCATAACAAATTTTTTATATTTTTTTTAAATTTTTTTATAGAATTCATGGCATATAAAATCATGGCTTTGTCCATGCCCGTGCTTCAGCTTGGACAAAGTCCAGTAAGTGAGGGTGGGATAGCGCTCCTCTGTGCTCTTTTCTGTCTGGCAATCCCCTGTGTGCCCTCTCTCCTGGCTGATTGGGGTTCCCCTGTGTGCCCTCTCTCCTGGCTGATTGCGCTCCCCTGTGTGCCCTCTCTCCTGGCTGATGGCGCTCCTGTGTGCTCTCTCTCCTGGCTGATGGCGCTCCTCTGTGTGCCGTCTTTTGGCTGATGGCGCTCCTCTGTGCCCCCTCCTTCTCTCTCTCCTGGCTGATGGCGCTCCTCTGTGCGCTTTCTCTCTTGGCTGATGGCGCTCCTCTGTGCGCCCTCTCTCTCTTTTTCTTGGCTGATGGCGCTCCTCTGTGCGCCCTCTTTCTCTTTTTCTTGGCTGATGGCGCTCCTCTGTGCGCCCTCTTTCTCTTGGCTGATGGCGCTCCTCTGTTCCCTCTCTCTTTTTCTTGGCTAATGGCGCGCCTCTGTGCGCCCTCTCTCTTGGCGCGCCTCTGTGCGCCCTCTCTCTTGGCGCGCCTCTGTGCGCCCTCTCTCTTGGCGCGCCTCTGTGCGCCCTCTCTCTTGGCGCGCCTCTGTGCCCGCCCTCTCTCTTGGCGCGCCTCTGTGCCCGCCCTCTCTCTTGGCGCGCCTCTGTGCCCGCCCTCTCTCTTGGCGCGCCTCTGTGCCCGCCCTCTCTCTTGGCGCGCCTCTGTGCCCGCCCTCTCTCTTGGCGCGCCTCTGTGCCCGCCCTCTCTCTTGGCGCGCCTCTGTGCCCGCCCTCTCTCTTGGCGCGCCTCTGTGCCCGCCCTCTCTCTTGGCGCGCCTCTGTGCCCGCCCTCTCTCTTGGCGCGCCTCTGTGCCCGCCCTCTCTCTTGGCGCGCCTCTGTGCCCCCCCCCTCTCTTGGCGCGCCTCTGTGCCCCCCCCCTCTCTTGGCGCGCCTCTGTGCCCCCCCCCTCTCTTGGCGCGCCTCTGTGCCCCCCCCCTCTCTTGGCGCGCCTCTGTGCCCCCCCCTCTCTTGGCGCGCCTCTGTGCCCCCCCCCTCTCTTGGCGCGCCTCTGTGCCCCCCCCCCCCTCTCTTGGCGCGCCTCTGTGCCCCCCCCCCCTCTCTTGGCGCGCCTCTGTGCCCCCCCCCCTCTCTTGGCGCGCCTCTGTGCCCCCCCCCCCTCTCTTGGCGCGCCTCTGTGCCCCCTCTCTTGGCGCGCCTCTGTGCCCCCCCCCCTCTCTTGGCGCGCCTCTGTGCCCCCCCCTCTCTTGGCGCTCCTCTGTGCCCCCCCCTCTCTTGGCGCTCCTCTGTGCCCCCTGGACAGAGCCATGACTTCATAAGAAAAGTTGGTTTCCTTTTTATAGAAATCATGGCTTATAAAGTTTTAGAAATGTTTGGCAAAAATGTACAACCTATAGAAAGTGTTCTGAATCTGACAATGCACATTTACGTTGTCACTTAATTGCAGGGAGTGAGGAAAATACTGTGGTTCTCCAACATACAATGGCCCCGACAAACTATTATTTCAACATACGATGCTTCTGTGTGTTGGGTCATTGCAAAAAGGCTATCCGCTAGAGCCGACAGCCGAAGGATAGCCCTGAATGTGCCCTGCTGAATGACACTTGTCCTTGCCACTGCGCTGCTGCCCTGGGCTGTCGCAGCCCCCTCATCCAATAGCATCAATATGACAGTGAGTGACTGTGCGGGGCAACAGTGATGTAGTGATACGCCAGAAGAGGAGCGGTGAACTGACGGGCCGAAACGGGGACATGGGAGTAAAATCCGTGGTACGAATCCCTCAACAAACTATGGTCTGCCTGGAACCAATTACCATTGTATGTTGAGGGACCATGTACATCATACTGCCATGCACTTTGTCCAAATCCTGCTCTGAAAGCAGCCCCCACCCTCCTGAGACAGACCATGTGCTTTCTGCCCTGCACTGATGAGTCATTCTCCCTTTTAGTGTTGGGAGGTGTGTCCAGCTTTATCCAATCGTAGACTGAACCTCTATGTCTGCTGCTCAGATCAGGAGGGTGGGGGCTGCTCTTGGAGTGAGGCGACATTCACACACCATTGTGCCTGTCAAATTTGGCCATTAAACTCAGCCAGAGAAGAGGACAGAGGCCACAGGAGCTATGGACATCAGGTAGGATCATTTACATGGAAATATACAGCTAGTGTGGTAGCTTTGGAGCTTTTTATGTATACTTCCCTGGAGTAACCTTTTTTTTTAAAGAAACACTACAGGATTTTATTTATGGTTTTGCAGTACAGACCATTATTAGAATAATGTAGACTAGAGGTTCATGTGTGTGTGCGCCTTGTGCTTACCTGTTTTAGTTGATTTGGCAGGCATGGGGTTATACCTGATGAACTAATTATGCTGCTGGTGCTGAAGGTTACTTAGTGAACTGATTACTTGTGGGTTGAGTTCAGTTCACACTAAATGCAGTTTTGATGCATTTTCTTATTCCAGGTGTATTCCACACGTACTGTATCCTGCGCATATTTGATGAGCCCCGTGAGAGAACTGACATCTTTCATTATGGCATCTAGGGTTACTGACAGCAGCTTTGGTATCCCTGCTGCCCGTCATTTGCAGCGAGGTCCCGGCTACTAAAGGGAGCTATGCCTCACTGCCAAGGAAGGGAGTGCAGCCCCTGCCTTTGCTTCATAGACATTTATCTATCCAGGGTGTACATCAGTGTTTCCCAAGTTGTAGTTTTGCAACAGCTGGAGGCACCCTGGCTGGGAAACATTGGTGTACATGTATGCCCATAGTCGTCGAGGGGTTAAATGCGGACTCAAAGAATGGAAATGTATTTAAAGATCTCCCTATGTTCGTTCAGAAAAGGAGTGAATCGACTGCTGACTAATCAATCCGGGCTGATGTGGTAAAAAAAAAAAAAAAAAAATTTTATTAAACCGTGGACTTGATTGCTACAACCTATATGTGCACAAATTTTTTCTCTCTTCTATACAAGCTAAACTACAACTCCCAGAATGCCCGGACAGCCGTTGGCTGTCCGGGCATGCTGGGAGTTGTAGTTTTGCAACAGCTGTAGGCACCTATTGGGACCCCTCCTTCCCTATATTAGTGGAGAGTCCTTTTGAATAACCACACGGAATGTATCAGAATAGTAATGCGCAACTTACAGCGATCACATTTATTTATGTACAATTCACACGGATCAGCCATAATCTTCTCTTCACTAGTCGGCTATAAACAAGGATTAGCGGGTGCCAATGGTGTCTATCATGGGGGATGTATCGGGAAGAGAGGGATCTAGTAAAATTGTAAAGATCTAAATGACTGTGACCAGAGCTGAATAGTGATGTGTAGAGACAAGGGTCGGACGTCTCCAGAGCAGCTTGTGGGGTGTTCCCTGTAGAGAGCAGTTACTACTGTTGGGGGATCACTGTAGAGAGCAGTTACTACTGTTGGGGGATCACTGTAGAGAGCAGTTACTACTGTTGGGGGATCACTGTAGAGAGCAGTTACTACTGTTGGGGGATCACTGTAGAGAGTAGTTACTACTGTTGGGGGGATCACTGTAGAGAGTAGTTACTACTGTTGGGGGGATCACTGTAGAGAGCAGTTACTACTGTTGGGGGGATCACTGTAGAGAGCGGTTACTACTGTTGGAGGGATGTACCCTGTAGAAAGCAGTTACTACTGTTGGGGGATCACTGTAGAGAGTAGTTACTACTGTTGGGGGGGGGGATCACTGTAGAGAGTAGTTACTACTGTTGGGGGGGATCACTGTAGAGAGTAGTTACTACTGTTGGGGGGATCACTGTAGAGAGTAGTTACTACTGTTGGGGGGGATCACTGTAGAGAGCAGTTACTACTGTTGGGGGGGATCACTGTAGAGAGTAGTTACTACTGTTGGGGGGAGGATCACTGTAGAGAGCAGTTACTACTGTTGGGGGGAGGATCACTGTAGAGAGCGGTTACTACTGTTGGAGGGATGTACCCTGTAGAAAGCGGTTACTACTGTTGGAGGGATGTACCCTGTAGGGAGTGGTTACTACTGTTGGGGGATCACTGTAGAGAGCAGTTACTACTGTTGGAGGGATGTACCCTGTAGGGAGCGGTTACTACTCTTGGGGGGGGGGGGGGGGGTGCTCTCTGTTGGGAGCAGTTACTACTCGGGGGGGTTCTGTTGGGAGAAGTTACTACTGTTGGGGGGGATTCTCTGTAGGGAGCGGTTACTATTGGGGGGATTCTCTGTAGGGAGCGGTTATTACTCTGGTGGGGGGATTCTCTGTAGGGAGCGGTTACTATTGGGGGGATTCTCTGTAGGGAGCGGTTATTACTCTGGTGGGGGGATTCTCTGTAGGGAGCGGTTACTATTGGGGGGATTCTCTGTAGGGAGCGGTTATTACTCTGGTGGGGGGGGATTCTCTGTAGGGAGCGGTTATTACTCTGGTGGGGGGGGTTCTCTGTAGGGAGCGGTTACTACTCTTTTGGGGGGGAGGGTTCTCTGTAGGGAGCGGTTACTACTCTGGTGGGGGGGGTTCTTTGTAGGGAGCGGTTACTACTCTTGGGGGGGGGGGGGGGGGGGTTCTTTGTAGGGAGCGGTTACTACTCTTGGGGGCGGTGATGACTCTTATCTGGTCAGATCTCATTTGAGCTGCTGCTGAAAAACTTCCTGCTGGATATGATAGTAAGGAGTCCGATCACACAGGACATCACAGCTGCTGTATATGGGGCCTCATAGCCTGGTCAGAGCCCATGTGATCCATGTCCACCACTGAAAAGTGTCTCCATCTGGAGCAATAGAAGGTGTCTGGTGTAATGGATGATGTTCTCCAGCATGTGGACGGCCGAGTGCGTGTGTGTCCTCTACCTGGGAAAGAGATGGCACCAGGATGCATTATGGGAAGAAGACATGCCTATTGTGGGGGGGGGGAGGGGGGAGTGTGATGGGCCATGTTCTGCTGGAGACCTTGGTGTCTAGGTCTCATGTGGATGTTACTGTGACATGTACCGTCTACCTAACCATTGTACTGACCAACTCCCCCTCTTCATGGCAGCCGGACCCCTAATAGCAGCGGCCTCTATCAGCAGGATAATGGCCCCCCCCCCCGGCCACTCTGCAGACATTTTTCAGGAATGAGGAACATCACCAAGAGATCAAGTAGGGGACTTAGAGATGATTGAGCGGATGAAGTCCCCTCCGTGGAGGCCGCACCTCGCAGGATCTGGGGGGGCTGATATAATAAAGTCCATTGCGGCCGTTCGTCTTTTTCACCCCCTGTTCCTCTTCTAGAAGACCTTGTGCTCGGCTGCTGCGCGGTGGAACCATTCCGACCAGGAACCGTCGTAGACGGCCGCGTCTTCCTTCCCCAGCAGGAACGCGGCCAGAGCTAGGTGGCAGGCGGTGACCCCCCGGCGGCAGGTGGCAGTCAGGGGCTTGGTCAGGTCCACCCCTCGCTCCTGGAACAGCTGGCGGATCTCGTGCGCAGGTTTCTCGTAACCGTCCTTGGTCAGGAAATTGGTGAAAGGAAGATTCACCGATCCGGGGATGTGACCGGGCTCAATGCCTGAAGATAGGAAGACATGATTATAACTCCGCCTCCTCTGATAACTCCACCCACAACCATTCATTATATTCTGCTCTACTGTAATCCCTTCAGATTATTATTTGCCCTGCTCCTGCTTGTTAGGGGACTTTTTCCGGGGCTGTCCGAGCATGCTGGGAGTTGTAGTTTTGCAACAGCTGGAGGCACACTGGTTGGGAAACACTAAACACATCTAAATAAATACTAAATATATATTTATAATTTTTTTATTTATTGTACACTTATATTTTATTAATATATAAATATGTATGTATGCATTGTCTATATATACAGAAGAAAGGACAGTACTGAGAAGTTGTACTGTGCTGTAAACTATAGTTGTAGAAGGAGAGACACCACAGTGAAAGAGAAGTTGTACTGTGCTTATTTATAAATATTGTACACTAAAAATGTTCTATATGTATAATATCTAGTACTGTGCATTATTCATATATACAGAAAAAAAACAGGTATGGGGAAGTGCAGAACGACAAGTTATACTGTGCTGTGATACATAGTTGTAGAAGAACAGATACACCACGACAGTGCAGTGTTTCCTAACCTGGGTGCCTCCAGCTGTTGCAAAACGACAACTCCCAGCATGCCCGGACAGCCGTTGGCTGTCCGGGCATGCTGGGAGTTGTCGTTTTGCAACAGCTGGAGGCACCCTGGTTGGGAAACACTGCCACGGTGAATGATACACTGCATAAAAAAAGTTGTACTGTCCTTTTTTATAGATATTGTGCACTAAAAATGTATTTATAAATATATATATATATATATATAAATGACACACACACACACACACATGTGCGGCTCCCCAAAGAAATGCCACCCCACTCCATTACTGACCCACCGCCAAAACGGTCATGCTGGAGAATGTTACAGGCAGCAGATCGTTCTCCACGGCGTGTGTATAAATATATATAAAACATTTGCTTTGGACTTGATAAAGGGAGGAATCACGAAAGCTTGTCTCTACAGAATTCTTAGTCCAGTAAAAAAAAAAAAGGTATTACAAGATACTGCAACATTTTTTGATTCATATATATATATATATATATACACATACACATGCCGTGGAGAACATTCTGCTGCCTGTAACATCCTCCAGCATGACCGATTTGGCGGTGGGTCAGTAATGGTGTGCGGTGGCATTTCTTTGGGAGGCCTCACAGCCCTCCATGTGCTTGCCAGAGGTATGCCTGACTGCCATTAGGTACCGAGATGAGATCCTCAGACCCCTTGTGAGTCCATATGCTGGTGCAGTTGTCCCTGGGTTCCTCCTAATACAAGACAATGCTAGACCTCATGTTGCTGGAGTGTGTCAGCAGTTCCTACAAGAGGAAGGCATTGATGCTATGGACTGGCCGCCCGTTCCCCTGAATCCGATTGAGCACATCTGGGACGTCTCGCTCCATCCACCACAGACTGTCCAGGAGTTGGCGGATGCTTTAGTCCAGGTCTGGGAGGACATCCCTCAGGAGACCATCCTCCACCTCATCAGGATCATGCCCAGGCGTTGTAGGGAGGTCATACGGGCACGTGGAGGCCACACACACTACTGAGCCTCATTGGGACTTGTATTAAGGACATTACATAAAGTTGGATCAGCCTGTAGTGGGGTTTTCCACTGTGATTTTGAGTGTGACTCCATATCCAGACCTCCAGGGGTTAATACATGTGATTTCCAATGATAATTTTTGGTGATTTTGTTGTCAGCGAATTCAACTATGTAACGAGGAAAGTATTTCATACGATTAGTTCATTCATTCAGGTCTAGGATGTGTAATCGCAGGGTTCACTTTATGTTTTTGAGCAGTGAATATACAGGAGAAAGGCAGGTACTGAGAAGAAGGAGAGAAGCAGTACTGTGCTCAGAATAAAACACCTAAGATACAGAACTAAGGAAGTGGTACTGTGCCAAGTCCATACATACAGAACAAAGACACACTATGAACTGAAGAAGAGAGGTTGTACTGTGTATTCATTAATACTTACAGGATTACAACAGGTTACTGACAATAACCTGCACTGAACAGAACTAGGGAAGTCATACTGTGCTCTATTCATACAGACAGGTACTAAGAATAACATACAGAGAAGTAGTACTGAGCAATGTCAGTACACAATAAAGTTGGTTGTGTAGAATTATGCATGCAGAAAAGAAGTGGTACTGTGCATCGTCCATCTAGTCATAACACACACAGAACAATAGGAGTCATGTCGTGCAGTTTCCAGGTAAACAACAACAAAGCTATAGAAGTTGTACTGTGCATCATCCATCTATTCATAACAGAGCTATAGAAGTGGCACTGTGCATCGTCCATCTATTCATAACAGAGCTATAGAAGTGGTACTGTGCAGTGTGCATCTATTCATAACACAGCTATAGAAGTGGTACTGTGCATCTATTCATAACACAGAATTATAGAAGTGGTACTGTGCAGTGTGCATCTATTCATAACAGAATTATAGAAGTGGTACTGTGCAGTGTGCATCTATTCATAACACAGAGCTATAGAAGTGGTACTGTGCATCTATTCATAACACAGAATTATAGAAGTGGTACTGTGCAGTGTGCATCTATTCATAACACAGAATTATAGAAGTGGTACTGTGCAGTGTGCATCTATTCATAACAGCTATAGAAGTGGTACTGTGCATTTATTCATAACAGAGCTATAGAAGTGGTACTGTGCAGTGTGCATCTATTCATAACAGCTATAGAAGTTGTACTGTGCATCTATTCTTAACACAGAATTATAGAAGTTGTACTGTGCATCTATTCATAACAGAATTATAGAAGTTGTACTGTGTTGTCATCTCTAAATACAGAACACTGATCTGATGCCCTTATACTCTGGACCCTGCACAGTACCACTTCTCATAGTTTACACCCAGGTTTTATGGATCTTTTGGCACCTTTCTGCCTCCATGGGGTTAATCATTGTCTACAGCAACCTCTCCTGCCCCTGGATCCACCTACTGATGTAGCAGAGCTGAGTTTGTCATACATACAGAAGCAGAGCTGAGCGAGAAGAAGAAGCGGAGCTGAGTTTGTCTGACGCACTGAAATAGTTTTTACAATTTAACATCAAGCAATGTTTGGAAAATGCAGCAGAGCTGAGATTGTTAAATGGGGTTGAGCCGGTTTTGTTGGATTGAGTTTGTCATAAATAGCAGAGCTGGACATATAAGCTGCGCGTCATAGAGGTGACACGGTACCAAAGCTGAGTTTGGCAGACACAGATGTAGCAGGGCTGAGTTTGTCAAATATAGTGAAATTTAGCACCAGGTCTATCAATAGTAGTAGAGTTGAGTTTGTTATACATAATACATTCTATCAATTTGTAAAATGTAGCAGAATCCAGTAAGTTACACACAGTAAACGTTATCATGGGGTTTGTAAGATGCAGCAGAGTCGAGTTTGCCATACGTAGTGGAGTCAACATTTCATCAGACAGACGACAGATGGCTATAGTCAATGGATTGTATTCAGAGCGAGGTCTTGTTACCAGTGGGGACCCCAGGGATCTGTACTGGGACCCACTTGTTTAATATCTTTATCAGTGATATTACAGAAGGTCTCGATGGTTTTGTTCTTTGAGCAGCAGGAAATGCTAGCAGACGGCTTGGGTGTATAGGGAGAGGTAGTAGCAGTAGAAAGAGGGAAGTGCTCATGGGTGTATAGGGAGAGGTATAAGCAGTAGAGCAGTGTTTCCCAACCAGCGTGCCTCCAGCTGTTGCAAAGCTACAACTCCCAGCATGTCCGGACATCCTTTGGCTGTCCGGGCATGCTGGGAGTTGTAGCTTTGCAACAGCTGGAGGCACGCTCGTTGGGAAACACCGCAGTAGAGGGAAGTGCTTATGGATGTATAGGGAGAGGTATTGGGTAAAGAGAGAAGAGCTCATAGGTGTATAGGAAGAGGTACTATCAGTAGAAAGAGGGAAGTGCTCATGGGTGTATAGGGAGAGGTATAAGCAGTAGAGCAGTGTTTCCCAACCAGCGTGCCTCCAGCTGTTGCAAAACTACAACTCCCAGCATGCCCGGACAGCCAAAGGCTGTCCGGGCATGCTGGGAGTTGTAGCTTTGCAACAGCTGGAGGCACGCTCGTTGGGAAACACCGCAGTAGAGGGAAGTGTTTATGGATGTATAGGGAGAGGTATTGGTTAAAGAGAGAAGAGCTCATTGGTGTATAGGAAGAGGTACTATCAGTAGAAAGAGGGAAGTGCTCATGGGTGTATAGGGAGAGTTATTAGCAGTAGAGAGGAAAGTGCTCATGGGTGTATAGGGAGAGTTATTAGCAGTAGAGGGTAGTGCTCATGGGTGTATAAAGAGAGGTATTAGCAGTAGAGGAAAGTGCTCATGGGTGTATAGGGAGAGTTATTAGCAGTAGAGGTAGTGCTCATGGGTGTATAGAGGGAGGTATTAGCAGTAGAGGGAAGTACTCATGGGTGTATAGAGGGAGGTATTAGCAGTAACACAATGTGCTCATGGGTGTATGAAGGGAGAAGAGCTCATAGGTGTATAGGGAGAGGTATTAGCAGTAGAGGGAAGTGCTCATGGGTGTATAGGGAGAGGTATTAGCAGTAGAGGGAAGTGCTCATGGGTGTATAGGGAGAGTTATTAGCAGTAGAGAGGAAAGTGCTCATGGGTGTATAGAGGGAGGTATTAGCAGTAAAGCAATGTGCTCATGGGTGTATGAAGGGAGAAGAGCTCATAGGTGTATAGGGAGAGGTATTAGCATAAGGAGGAGGAAAGTGCTATCCTTTATACTGTATAAGTAAGAGAGAGGTATAAGGCTATCCTTCATATAAAAAAAAAAGAAAAAACACAGGAACTAGGGATAGTTCACAAATTATTGGGCAGATGAGATGGTTCTACCGACACATCCTGTTGTATTAGAGCGGAGTTTGTCATCATACACAGCTACATGTATCTAAGACTTTGTGAAATGTTGTGGAGTTAATCAGGTGCAGCAGAGCTGTGTTTTATCAGTGGTTTTACATAGGACTGCAGGTAAATGCCCATTATTTTCCCACCATGCACCCTGATGCTCATTGCGCTCCCCCCCCCCAGTCCTCACCTTCTCCCGCCTTTGGCTCCGGACCCCGGAACCTTCCTTCGGATCTGGCGTCCACCAGCTGGAACCTTCTGCTGGAGATGTTCTCCTTGACGTCTTCGAAGTTCTTCAGCAGCGAACGGTTCAGCGTCGCCCGGAACATCTCCGGCTTCACATGCGTCACCTCCGACGTCACCGGGAGCCCCCGCTTCACCCAGTTGGTGAGACCCCCGTCCAGCACCGACACATTGTTGTGTCCGAAAACCCGAAACATCCACCAAAGCCTGGGGGCGTAGAGCATGCCCGAGCTGTCGGAGTCGTAGACCACCACGTGGCTGCTGTTGCTGATGCCCAGTTCGCCGGCGTACTTGGCAAACTGGGACTCGCTGGGCAACATCATCTCGTAGGGCGACTGCTGGTCTTTGCTTTGCTCCAGGTCGAAGAAGGAGGCGCCAGGTATATGGCGCTCTGCAAACTCCTTCCTGGCATCCTTACCTCCGGGGGAGTACCAGGTGGTGTCCAGCACCCTCAGGGCAGGGGCCCTCTTGGCTTTGAGGGCTCCGGAGAGCCACCCGGCAGAGACCAACGCCCGGCTCACCATGGCTGCTCCTGAGGGTGAAGACACCTGTGCTGAGGTTTTATTCCGAGGCGGAGAGGAGGCTCCGCGCCAACATCTTGGATCCGGCTGTTAATCATTTCAGGGGGAGGAGACGCCGAGATACTTTCACCTTCCCAGGTTTATCAGGTCAATATTATCATTAAAGAAACTAAAGATATGACGGGTCAGGGCGGAAGTCACTGCGGACCGTCAGGGATATATTATTTATTTTATTCTTTTTTACACTTTATTTCCCACTTTTTAAGTCCCCGTAGTTTCAGATAGCGTGCCTCCAGCTGTTGCAAAACTACAACTCATTCAACGTGCAGTTTTGATTGATCAGACACAGCGAAACCAAATTTGTTTGTTTTGAATATTTATATATAATTTTATTATATATAACTCAATGGGGGAGATTTATCAAAACCTGTGCAGAGGAAAAGTTACTGAGTTGCCCATAGCAACCAATCAGATCGCTTCTTTCATTTTTAGAAAGGCCTCAGAATAATGGAAGAAGCGATCTGATTGGTTGCTACGGAAACTCAGCAATTTTTCCTCTGGACGGGTTTTGATAACCTCCAAACAGCAGGAGATATTTCGATGAAACTGTCACATGTTACTTATATGTCAAATAAAAGTATATGATTAAATTAACCCTAACCTATCCCCTGATGTGAAGGATGGGGTTTTTTGTCTTAAAGGGGTATTCCAGGCAAAAACTTTTTGTTATATATCAACTGGCTCCGGAAAGTTAAACAGATTTGTAAATTACTTCTATTAAAAAATCTTAATCCTTCCAATAGTTATTAGCTTCTGAAGTTGAGTTGTTGTTTTCTGTCTAACTGCTCTCTGATGACTCACGTCCCGGGAGCTGTGCAGTTCCTATGGGGATATTCTCCCATCATGCACAGCTTCCGGGACGTGACATCATCATTGAGCAGTTAGACAGAAAACTTCAGAAGCTAATAACTATTGGAAGGATTAAGATTTTTTAATAAAAGTAATTTACAAATCTGTTTAACTTTCCGGAGCCAGTTGATATATATAAAAAAAAGTTTTTGCCTGGAATACCCCTTTAAGTCCAATGCAAGTATATAGAACTTCCAGAACCTTACTCCTGGTGAATGCATCAGTCCGGCCACACCCCTCCCACAAGCCACACCCCATCTCGCAAAGCCCGACCCACCATTTAAGCCACACCCCTTTTATTTTCTACCCTTTTTGTGCATTGGTCCAGCTTGCAAGTCACGCCCACCTCCACAAACCACACCTCCTATTTCCGTCCTACAATCTCTTCATCACAACTCGCTCAGCCCCACCTGAGGACGGGATATGAGGTCGGGAGATAAGGACGGGATATGAGGACAGGATACAGTGGTCCCTCAACACACGATGGTAATTCGTTCCAAATGAACCATTGTTACTTGAATCCATCGTATGTTGAGGCATCCGTGCAATAGTAATATAGAAAGTTATACTCACCTGTCCCCGCCGCTCCGGACCGTCACCTCTGCCCTTGATTGTCGCTGTCATCACGTCCCCGTGGTGTTCTCGCCGCTCCGAACTGTCACCAGGATTGTCGCTCTCCATCGCCATCATCACGTCGCTACGCACACTGCTCCTATTGGATGACAGGACGGCGTGCGCGGCGACGTGATGACGACGAAGGAGAGCGATGGCCATGCAGCAGAGCCCGAAGAGGACGGTCCGGAACGTCGGGGACAGGTGAGTGACCATTACCGGACCACACGGGGCACATTAAACGGCTATCCGATGGCCCCGACATACAAAAGCATCGTATGTTGATGCTGCCTCTGAGAGACCATCGTATGGTGAAATGATCGTAGGTCGGGGGGTCACTGTATGAGGTCGGGAAATGAGGACAGGATATGAGGACAGGATATGAGGACGGGATATGAGGACAATATATAAGGTCGGGATTTGAGGACCAATTATGAGGTCGGGATATAAGGATGAGATATAAGGACAGGATATGAGAACAGGATATGAGGACAAGTACTTCTTCCTATTTTGCTTTTCCTCCCCCACAAGGATTAGGTGGGAAAAGAACGGGCAATGCCGGGTAATCAGCTAGTATATATATATATATTTTTTTTTTAAACAATATATTTCACACTTTTTAAGTCCCCTTATGGCAGTATTTATTCAAACAGTGCGCCTCCAGCTGTTACAAAATAACATCTCATTTACCGTGCAGTTTTCATAGATGCAGAAAAACCTAATTTTTATTTTTTATTTTTAACATTTTTTTATTTAACCTCTTCAGGACGCAGGGCGTATCCATACGCCCGTGGGAATTCCGGTCCCCACCGCTAGCCGGTTGGGGACCGGATTCGGATGCCTGCTGAAATCGTTCAGCAGGCATCCCGGCATATCGCCCAGGGGGGTCATTATGTCCCCCCATGTCGGCGATGGCCGCAGATCGCTGTACAATTCAGCCCAGCGATCTGCGGCAATTCCGGGTCAATTAGGTCTCTGGGGCCTGAACAGCCATTGCCAGCAGGGGTGAGGTGGCACTGGTGCCACCTCACGATCGCCCTCATTCAGGGCACCTACTGCGGGTGTCACTCCCGCAATCCACTCCGCCCCTCTTCCAGAGGACGTGATCGGGTGCGGGAAGAGGACCCCGGCAGCTGTGGACCCCAATCCCCGGCGTCCCTGTTGGGATCGGGGCCCCAGGAGCAGCGGCGGCGACGAGGGACTGACCTGTGTGCGGAAGCAGCAGTTGGAGGTGAGTGACAGCCTCCTGCTGTTGCTTAGCAACAGCTCCCAGCATGCAAAAAGGGCATGCTGGGAGCTGTAGTTATGCAACAGCAGGAGGCAGACCACCACAACTCCCAGCATTCCCTTATGGGCAAGCTGGGACTTATAGTTTTGCACCAGCTGGAGGCACATTTTTTCTATGGAAAAGTGTACCTTCAGCTGTTGTATAACTACAACTCCCAGCTTGCACAAACAGCTAAAGTGCATGCTGGGTTTTAGTGGTGCATCTACTGGTTGCATAACTACAACTCCCAGCATGTGACTGCTGAGAGTTGTAGTTTTGCAACAGCTGAAGGCACACTGGTTGTGAAACTCAGAGTTTTTTTTTACCTAACTCAGTGTTTCACGACCGGTGTGCCTCCAGCTGTTGCAAACTACAACTCTCAGCATTCACCGTACATGCTGGGAGTTGTAGTTTTGCAACAGCTGGAGGCACACTGGTTGTGAAACACTGAGTTAGGTCACAAACTCAGTGATACATAACCAGTGTGTCTACAGCTGTTGCAAAACTAAAACTCTCAGCATGTACAGTCTGTCAGCACATGCTGGGAGTTGTAGTTTTGCAACAGCTGGATCCCCCCCCCCCCCCAATGTGAACGTACAGGGTACACTCACATGGGCGGAGGTTTACAGTAAGTATCCGGCTGCAAGTTTGAGCTGCTGCAAATTTTCTGCCACAGCTCAAACTGCCAGCGAGAAACTACTGTGAACCCCCGCCCGTGCGACTGTACCCTAAAAACACTACACTACACTAACACAAAATAAAATAAAAAGTAAAAAACACTACATATACACATACCCCTACACAGCCCCCCTCCCCTCCCCAATAAAAATGAAAAACGTCTGGTACGCCACTGTTTCCAAAACGGAGCCTCCAGCTGTTGTAAAACAACTACTCCCGGTATTGCCAGATAGCCACTGACTGTCTAGGCATGCTGGGAGTTTTACAACAGCTGGAGGCACCCTGTTTGGGAATCACTGGCGTAGAATTCCCCTATGTCCACCCCTATGCAAATCCCTAATTTAGCCCTCAAATGCGCATGGCACTCTTACTTTGGAGCCCTGTCGTATTTCAAGGCAACAGTTTAGGGTCACATATGGGGTATCGCCGTACTCAAGAGAAATTGTGTTACAAATTTTGGGGGGTATTTTCTGCTATTACCCTTTTTAAAAATGTAAAATGTTTGGAAAAAGAAGCATTTTAGGTAAAAAAAAATATATATTTTTTTTTACATATGCAAAAGTTGTGAAACACCTGTGGGGTATAAAGGTTCACTTAACCCCTTGTTACGTTCCCCGAGGGGTCTAGCTTCCAAAATGGTATGCCATGTGTGTTTTTTTTTTTTTTTGCTGTTCTGGCTGTTCTGGCACCATAGGGGCTTCCTAAATGCGGCATGCCCCCAGAGCAAAATTTGCTTCCAAAAAGCCAAATGTGACTCCTTCTCTTCTGAGACCTGTAGTGCGCCAGCAGAGCACTTCTCACCCCCATATGGGGTGTTTTCTGAATCGGGAGAAATTGGGCTTCAAATTTTGGGGGGTATTTTCTGCTATTACCCTTTTTAAAAATGTAAAATTTTTGGGAAAAAAAGCATTTTAGGTAAAATTATATATATATTTTTTTACATTTGCAAAAGTCATGAAACACCTGTGGGGTATTAAGGTTCACTTTATCCCATGTTACATTCCCCGGGGGGTCTAGTTTCCAAAATGGTATGCCATGTTTTTTTTTTTTTTTTTTTTTGCTGTTTTGATCCCTAGGGGCTTCCTAAAGGTGACAAGCCCCCCCTAAAACCATTTCAGAAAAACGTACTCTCCAAAATCCCCTTGTCGCTCCTTCTCTTCTGAGCCCTCTACTGCGCCTGCCGAACACTTTACATAGACATATGAGGTATGTGCTTACTCGAGAGAAATTGGGCTACAAACATAAGTATACATTTTCTCCTTTTACCCCTTGTAAAAATTCATAAACTGGGTCTACAAGAACATGCGAGTGTAAAAAATGAAGATTGTGAATTTTCTCACTTTGCTGCTATTCCTGTGAAACACCTAAAGGGTTAAAACACTTACTGAATGTCATTTTAAATACTTTGGGGGGTGCAGTTTTTATAATGGGGTCATTTGTGTGGTATTTCTAATATGAAGACCCTTCAAATCCACTTCAAAACTGAACTGGTCCCTGAAAAATATTGAGTTTGAAAATTTTGTGAAAAATTGGAAAATTGCTGCTGAACTTTGAAGCCCTCTGGTGTCTTCCAAAAGTAAAAACTCATTAATTTTATGATGCAATCATAAAGTAGACATATTGTATATGTGAATAAAAAAAAATTATTTTGAATATCCATTTTCCTTACAAGCAGAGAGCTTCAAAGTTAGAAAAATGCAAAATTTTAATTTTTTTCATCAAATTTGGGGATTTTTTATTAAGAAACGATGCAAGTTACCATAAAATTTTACCACTATGTTAAAGTAGAATATGTCACGAAAAAACAATCTCGGAATCAGAATGATAAGTAAAAGCATCAGAGTTATTAATGTTTAAAGTGACAGTGGTCAGAATTGCAACAATCCTTAAGGTGAAAAAGGGCTAAGTCCTTAAGGGGTTAAAAAAAAACTGGGAAAAGAGGGGCGTACATAATTATATTTTTATTATAAATAAATATATATATTTATTTAGATTTTTTTCATTTTTATCATTTGTTGTCCACTCATTTTTTATTATTATAACTATATATATATATATATATATATATATATATACATACACATATATATATATATATATATATATATATATATAAAGATAAGTGTACAATAAATATTACAAATATATGAATAAATATATATATTTTATTTATATATATATATATATATATATATATATATATATAAATATTTAGATATTTTTAGAATATATATATATATACTTTTAATTTCTTTTTTTTTAACCATTTATTTCACACTTTTTAAGTCCCCTTAGGGAGGTTTTCCAAACAATGTGCCTCCAGCTGTTGCAAAACTACAACTCCCAGCATGCCTAGACAGCCCCGGAAGTAGTCCCCTAACAAGCAGGAGCAGGGCTAATAATAATACAAAGGATTACAGAAGAGCAGAATACAGGCTGCTATACATGGTGCCTCTAGACCAGTGTTTCCCAACTAGGGTGCCTTCAGCTGTTGCAAAACTGCAACTCCCAGCATGCCTGGACAGCCGCTGGCTGTCCAGGCATGCTGGGAGTTGTAGTTTTGGAACCGCTGAAGGCACCCTGGTCGGGAAACACTGATCTACGATGATAATGACACTTTATTTAACACTTTATTTTACACTTCTGTTCATCCTGAGCTTCCTGTTTCATGAGCGAAGACTGACATTCACCCATGTGAATCAGTAGAAGAAAGTGCTGTCATGGATTGTGTCTTAATGCAATGTGCTTATGTCATTCAGGGCCTAGGGAAAGCTGGGTGATAGATACTATTTGTGGTTGGAACACCATACTCCCAATCTTCATAGCCTGTTGCGCATTCTATTTTGGAGTAGTCTGAAGCATTATATAAAATAAAGGAATCAAACAGCGAGATACGTTTTTCGAAACCTGCCCAGCAGCGCCTAAAAGGGGTACTCCGGGGGAAAACTATTTTCTATATCAACTGGCTCCAAAAAGTTAAACAGATTTGTAAATTAGATTCTGTTAAAAAATCTTAATTCTTCCAGTACTTATCTGCTGCTGTATGCTCCAGAGGAAGTTGTGTAGTTCTTTCCAGTCTGACCACAGTGCTCTCTGGTGACACCTCTGTCCATGTCAGGAACTGTCCAGAGCAGGAGAGGTTTGCTGTGGGGATTTGCTTCTTCTCTGGACAGTTCCTGACATGGACAGAGGTGTCAGCAGAGAGCACTGTGGTCAGACTGGAAAGAACTACACAACTTCCTGTGGAGCATACAGCAGCTGATAAGTATTGGAAGGGTTAAGATTTTTTTAATAGAAGTCATTTATAAATCTGTTTAACTTTCTGGCACCAGTTGATTAAAAAGAAAAAATAATAAATGTGCATAATTGCATTTCACCTCAAGTAAAAACATTTTTATTCTACTGTATATTTTATGGTAAAATGAGGGATAGTGTTTTCCAAACAGTGTGCCTCCAGCTGTTTCTCCTGGCAAGCCTGAACAGTCACAGGCTCTCAACCTGTCTGCCACCAACAGAAGATCCACCGTGAACCTGAAAGGTAAATCAAGGCTTCTCTCTCTCTCATTTCTTATGTCTTACCACCCATAAAGTTCTAGATAGCTGTCCCTGTCCTGCTACTGTATGAACAAAATGCTGCCTCCTGAATGTAATCTCCTCTCTCTTTGGCTTATCATCATCAGCAGCAGTTCAGTGCTGAGTGTAACTCCTTCCTTGCTGTTCTGCTGCAATTTCTTTCCTTTTGTGCTCGCTTAACACTTTACACACCCAGAGGATCAGTTACCCCTTGCCATCTATATTACTGTACTGTAAATCATTCCCCAGGTATAGGTACGGTTGAACTACATTTAGAGCAGTATTTTCCTACCATTGTGCCTCCAGCTGTTGCAAAACTACAACTCCCAGCATGCCCGGACAGCCTTTGGCTGTCCGGGCATGCTGGGAGTTGTAGTTTTGCAACAGCTTGAGGCCAACCCTATTGACTTCTAAGAGTGTTGTGGAAGGAGGGTGTGGGAAAGCTGAGCTCTGACTATCACCTATAGTGAATGGCCTAATCCCATCTTATCTATGAAGCAGTGTCACCTTTCATTGTAATCCTGCCTGTCATAATGATGATTATGTTGCACAAGAATTGTAAAATTTTAGGATTATTTCAGGATAATCCTGGGATTCTCGATTATTACGGTATAAATTATACTGTTCGTAGTGTTATTTACATCTTAGAGGGTGTCGTAATAATGAGCAGAAGGGCAGCGGTCAACAATCTATGAAGCCCGCCCCCGCCCCGGTGTCACATCTGCAGCACCGTATGCCCCCGGGACAGCTGGGCCCATGCCAGGGACTACACACAACTCCCTCCCTGGCACAGGTTACTGTCATACTGCTTGGATCATGTCCTGTGAAAACCTCCGGCCTACATTATTGCGAAATGTTTCGTATTGTTAACTCATTCGTTGCTGAGCGGGCTTCTGCCAATACCAGTGACCCAGCTTTCCCAAAGACTGAAAAAATCCCAAACAGCACACCCGATATTGTCAGGGCTGGTGCAAGAATTTTTAGGAGAAAGCTGATTTTGCCGCCCATTGACCTCGCCCATTGGCTCTGCCCTTTGACACCTTACTACTGGGGTGACACACTGTAACAAACCTCCTCCTCATGTAATCTCCTTACTACTGGGGTGACACACTGTAACAAACCCCCTCCTCATGTAATCTCCTTACTACTGGGGTGACACACTGTAACAAACCTCTTCCTCATGTAATCTCCTTACTACTGGGGTGACACACTGTAACAAACCCCCTCCTCATGTAATCTCCTTACTACTGGGGTGACACACTGTAACAAACCTCTTCCTCATGTAATCTCCTTACTACTGGGGTGACACACTGTAACAAACATCCTCCTCATGTAATCTCCTTATTACTGGGGTGACACACTGTAACAAACCTCCTCCTCATGTAATCTCCTTATTACTGGGGTGACACACTGTAACAAACCTCCTCCTCATGTAATCATCTTACTACTGGGGTGACACAGTGTAACAAACCTCCTCCTCATGTAATCTCCTTATTACTGGGTGACACACTGTAACAAACCCCCTCCTCATGTAATCTCCTTACTACTGGGGTGACACACTGTAACAAACCTCCTCCTCATGTAATCTCCTTACTACTGGGGTGACACACTGTAACAAACCCCCTCCTCATGTAATCTCCTTACTACTGGGGTGACACACTGTAAAAAAAAACCTCTTCCTCATGTAATCTCATTACTACTGGGGTGACACACTGTAACAAACCTCCTCCTCATGTAATCTCCTTATTACTGGGGTGACACACTGTAACAAACCTCCTCCTCATGTAATCATCTTACTACTGGGGTGACACACTGTAACAAACCCCCTCCTCATGTAATCTCCTTACTACTGGGGTGACACACTGTAACAAACCCCCTCCTCATGTAATCTCCTTACTACTGGGGTGACACACTGTAACAAACCCCCTCCTCATGTAATCTCCTTACTCCTGGGGTGACACACTGTAACAAACCTCTTCCTCATGTAATCTCCTTACTACTGGGGTGACACACTGTAACAAACCTCCTCCCCATGTAATCTCCTTATTACTGGGGTGACACACTGTAACAAACCTCCTCCTCATGTAATCTCCTTATTACTGGGGTGACACACTGTAACAAACCTCCTCCTCATGTAATCATCTTACTACTGGCGTGACACAGTGTAACAAACCTCCTCCTCATGTAATCTCCTTATTACTGGGGTGACACACTGTAACAAACCCCCTCCTCATGTAATCTCCTTACTACTGTGGTGACACACTGTAACAAACCTCCTCCTCATGTAATCTCCTTACTACTGGGGTGACACACTGTAACAAACCTCTTCCTCATGTAATCTCATTACTACTGGGGTGACACGCTGTAACAAACCTCCTCCTCATGTAATCTCCTTACTACTGGGGTGACACACTGTAACAAACCTCCTCTTCATGTAATCACCTTACTACTGGGGTGACACAC
This sequence comes from Hyla sarda, assembly GCF_029499605.1. Taxonomy (NCBI): domain Eukaryota; kingdom Metazoa; phylum Chordata; class Amphibia; order Anura; family Hylidae; genus Hyla; species Hyla sarda. Next base: position 11,404,507 of record NC_079193.1, read on the forward strand.
TGTAACAAACCTCCTCCTCATGTAATCTTCTTACTACTGGGGTGACACACTGTAACAAACCTCCTCTTCATGTAATCACCTTACTACTGGGGTGACACACTGTAACAAACCTCCTCCTCATGTAATCGTCTTACTACTGGGATGACACACTGTAACAAACCCCCTCCTCACACAACGGTGGCTCTGGTTGGGCGGGTGCTTCGGGTGAGCGGGGGCTTCAGATGCTGGCTGGTTACTGACTTTCTTACAGCAGGCAGAGCGGCGCCCCATCAAGAGGGTGCTCTAAGCAGCTGCCTACTTTGTCTATAGGCAGCCAGTGCTAAAGTGGCTGCATCAACATGAAACACATGGTTGGAGAAATAAGAGAAGTAGCTCTATCTACATGACCAACCACCAGCGCCATATAACTTACCGCCATGGTCAGTGACCACGTTGATTGTTGTTACAGTGTGTCACCCCAGTAGTAAGGAGATTACATGAGGAGGAGGTTTGTTACAGTGTGTCACCCCAGTAGTAAGGAGATTACATGAGGAGGAGGTTTATTACAGTGTATCACCCCAGTAGTAAGGAGATTACATGAGGAGGAGGTTTGTTACAGTGTGTCACCCCAGTAGTAAGGAGATTACATGAGGAGGAGGTTTGTTACAGTGTGTCACCCCAGTAGTAAGGAGATTACATGAGGAGGAGGTTTGTTACAGTGTGTCACCCCAGTAGTAAGGAGATTACATGAGAAGGTTTGTTACAGTGTTTCACCCCAGTAGTAAGGAGATTACATGAGGAGAGGGTTTGTTACAGTGTGTCACCTCAGTAGTAAGGAGATTACATGAGGAGGAGGTTTGTTACAGTGTGTCAACCCAGTAGTAAGGAGATTACATGAGGAGGGGGTTGTTACAGTGTGTCACCTCAGTAGTAAGGAGATTACATGAGGAGGAGGTTTGTTACAGTGTGTCACCCCAGTAGTAAGGAGATTACATGAGGAGGAGGTTTGTTACAGTGTGTCACCCCAGTAGTAAGGAGATTACATGAGGAGGGGGTTTGTTAAAGTGTGTCACCCCAGTAGTAAGGAGATTACATGAGGAGAGGGTTTGTTACAGTGTGTCACCCCAGTAGTAAGGAGATTACATGAGGAGGGGGTTTGTTACAGTGTCACCCCAGTAGTAAGGAGATTACATGAGGAGGGGGTTTGTTACAGTGTGTCACCCCAGTAGTAAGGAGATTACATGAGGAGGGGGTTTGTTACAGTGTGTCACCCCAGTAGTAAGGAGATTACATGAGGAGGAGGTTTGTTACAGTGTGTCACCCCAGTAATAAGGAGATTACATGAGGAGGAGGTTTGGTACACTGTGTCACCCCAGTAGTAAGGAGATTTCATGAGGAGGAGTTTTGTTACAGTGTATCACCCCAGTAGTAAGGAGATTACATGAGGAGGAGTTTTGTTACAGTGTATCACCCCAGTAGTAAGGTGGGGCTTGACAGAGGGAGAAGCCGATGGGCGTAGTGAAGGGGGAGGCAAAATTAGCTTTTGCCTAGGGTGGCAAAAATCCTTGCATCAGCCCTGTTGACAGTGATAGTTGACACCCAGCTTTCCCAAGTAAAGATATATTGAAGGAATCATCATGCCCTTTAATCACTGGACTCGCGGCCTCAAAAGACTACGCAATTCTGATAACACTGGCAATCATTAATAATTAATAATTAATCTCATTTCTTAAGGTTCAACGTGCACTGTGATCAATGGATGTACAGTATACGGCTCCTAAAGATACTATGATGTTAAAGGGGTACTCCGGTGGAATTTTTTTTTTCTTTTTTAAATCAACTGGTGCCAGAAAGCTTTGTAAATTACTTCTATTTAAAAAAAAATCCTAATACTTCCAGTACTTATCATCTGCTGTATACTACAGAGAAAGTTCTTTTCTTTTTGCATTTCCTTTCTGCCTGACCACAGTGCTCTCTGCTGACACCTCTGTCCATGTCAGGAACTGTCCAGAGCAGAGCAAATCCCCATAGCAAATCTCTCCTGCTCTGGACAGTTCCTGACATGGACAGAGGTGTCAGGAGAGAGCACTGTGGTCAGACAGAAAAGAAATTCAAAAAGTAAAGAACTTCCTGTGAAGTATACAGCAGCTGGTAAGTACTGGAAGAATTAAGATTTTTTGAATAGAAGTAATTTATAAATCTGTTTAACTTTTTGGCACCAGTTGATTTAAAAAAAACATAGTTTTCCACCGGAGTACCCCTTTAACTCTTTCATCCTTCTTCTTCAATGTAAGCATTATGGAGGCCACTGAGCTCTTGGGAACTTACAGCGTAGCGGAGATGTTCTTCCCGCAGATCTGCTGTCTCCTCAGCTTTACAGACAATCAAGAAGTGGGGGGCTTATATTGGGGGTCCCTCAACATACGATGGTAATCCTTTCCAAATGGACCATCGTTTGTTGAAACCATCGTATGTTGAGGGATCCGTGCAATGTAAAGTATAGGACAGTGGTCTACAACCTGCGGACCTCCAGATGTTGCAAAACGACAACACCCAGCGTGCCCGGACAGCCAACGGCTGTCCAGGCATGCTGGGAGTTGTGGTTTTGCAACATCTGGAGGTCCGCAGGTTGAAGACCACTGGTATTGGAGGTTATACTCACCTGTCCCCGCCGCTCCGGACCGTCACCGCTCGTCTCCGCTGCCCTGGATGTTGCCGTCCATCGCTGTCGCCACGTCCCCGGGGTGTCCCCGACGTTCCGGCAGGGCCTCTGCTTCCCCGGCATCCTCGCTCTCCGTCGCCGCCATCACGTCCCTACACACGCTGCTCCTATTGGATGACGGGACGGCGTGCGCAGCGACGTGATGACGACGATGGAGAGCGCCGACGATGCAGGGGATCCCGAAGAGGACGCTCCGGAGCCCCGAGGACAGGTAAGTGATCGTCAGCGGACCACACGGGGCACCGTAAACGGCTATCCGGGGGCAGCTGAAGCAGTCTGCGCTGCAGGATAGCCGTTTATGCGATGGCCCCGACATACAAAAGCATCGTATGTTGATGCTGCCTCTGAGAGTGATCGTATGCTGAAATGATCGTAGGTCGGGGCTAGAGATGAGCGAACTTACAGTAAATTCGATTCGTCACGAACTTCTCGGCTCGGCAGTTGATGACTTTTCCTGCATAAATGAGTTCAGCTTTCAGGTGCTCCGGTGGGCTGGAAAAGGTGGATACAGTCCTAGGAGACTCTTTCCTAGGAATGTATCCACCTTTTCCAGTCCACCGGAGCACCTGAAGGCTGAACTAATTTATGCCGAGCCGAGAATTTCGTGACGAATCGAATTTACTGTAAGTTCGCTCATCTCTAGTCGGGGCCATCGTAGGTCGGGGGGTCTCTGTATATATCTTCTTACTTCTATTTTTCATTTTTATAGTTTCTTTTTCTTTTTCTCCTTTTTACTTCTCATACTCACTCTTTATTAACATTATCTTTATACTTACCTTTTATCTTATTTTATCTTATTGGTGTTTGCTCTGATATACATTATCAGCTGTGAGACCTTATATAGACAGGGCTGTGTCTGATCTCTACAGGCAGTTCTTTCCTCCTCATGGCTTGGTGTTTGCTCTGATATACATTGTCAGCTGTGAGACCTTATATAGACAGGGCTGTGTCTGAGCTCTACAGGCAGTTCTTTCCACCTCACGTCTTGGTGTTTGCTCTGATATACATTGTCATCTGTCAGACCATATATAGACAGGGCTGTGTCTGAGCTCTACAGACAGTTCTTTCCCCCTCATGGCTTGGTGTTTGCTCTGATATACATTATCAGCTGTGAGACCTTATATAGACAGGGCTGTGTCTGAGCTCTACAGGCAGTTCTTTCCCCCTCATGGCTTGGTGTTTGCTCTTATATAAATTGTCAGCTGTGAGACCTTATATAGACAGGGCTGTGTCTGAGCTCTACAGACAGTTCTTTCCTCCTCATGGCTTGGTGTTTGCTCTGATATACATTGTCAGCTGTAAGATCTTATATACACAGGGCTGTCTGAGCTCTACAGGCAGTTCTTTCTCCTCACGTCTTGGTGTTTGCTCTGATATATATATTGTCAGCTGTGAGGCCTTATATAGACAGGGCTGTGTCTGAGCTCTACAGGCAGTTCTTTCCCCCTCATGGCTTGGTGTTTGCTCTGATATACATTATCAGCTGTGAGACCTTATATAGACAGGGCTGTGTCTGAGCTCTACAGGCAGTTCTTTCCCCCTCATGACTTGGTGTTTGCTCTGATATACATTATCAGCTGTGAGACCTTATATAGACAGGGCTGTGTCTGATCTCTACAGGCAGTTCTTTCCTCCTCATGGCTTGGTGTTTGCTCTGATATACATTGTCAGCTGTGAGACCTTATATAGACAGGGCTGTGTCTGAGCTCTACAGGCAGTTCTTTCCACCTCACGTCTTGGTGTTTGCTCTGATATACATTGTCATCTGTCAGACCATATATAGACAGGGCTGTGTCTGAGCTCTACAGACAGTTCTTTCCCCCTCATGGCTTGGTGTTTGCTCTGATATACATTATCAGCTGTGAGACCTTATATAGACAGGGCTGTGTCTGAGCTCTACAGGCAGTTCTTTCCCCCTCATGGCTTGGTGTTTGCTCTTATATAAATTGTCAGCTGTGAGACCTTATATAGACAGGGCTGTGTCTGAGCTCTACAGACAGTTCTTTCCTCCTCATGGCTTGGTGTTTGCTCTGATATACATTGTCAGCTGTAAGATCTTATATACACAGGGCTGTCTGAGCTCTACAGGCAGTTCTTTCTCCTCACGTCTTGGTGTTTGCTCTGATATATATATTGTCAGCTGTGAGGCCTTATATAGACAGGGCTGTGTCTGAGCTCTACAGGCAGTTCTTTCCCCCTCATGGCTTGGTGTTTGCTCTGATATACATTATCAGCTGTGAGACCTTATATAGACAGGGCTGTGTCTGAGCTCTACAGGCAGTTCTTTCCCCCTCATGACTTGGTGTTTGCTCTGATATACATTATCAGCTGTGAGATCTTATATAGACAGGGCTGTGTCTGAGCTCTACAGGCAGTTCTTTCCCCCTCATGGCTTGGTGTTTGCTCTGATATACATTATCAGCTGTGAGACCTTATATAGACAGGGCTGTGTCTGAGCTCTACAGGCAGTTCTTTCCACTTCATGGCTTGGTGTTTGCTCTGATATACATTGTCAGCTGTGAGACCTTATATAGACAGGGCTGTGTCTGAGCTCTACAGGCAGTTCTTTCTTCCTCATGACTTGGTGTTTGCTCTGATATACATTGTCAGCTGTGAGACCTTATATAGACAGGGCTGTGTCTGAGCTCTACAGGCAGTTCTTTCCCCCTCATGGCTTGGTGTTTGCTCTGATATAGATTGTCAGCTGTGAGATCTTATATATAGACAGGGCTGTGTCTGAGCTCTACATGCAGTTCTTTCCCCCTCATGGCTTGGTGTTTGCTCTGATATACATTGTCAGCTGTGAGACCTTATATAGACAGGACTGTGTCTGAGCTCTACAGGCAGTTCTTTCCCTCTCATGGCTTGCTGTTTGCTCTGTCAGCTGTGAGACCTTATATAGACAGGGCTGTGTCTTGTCCAATCAGATTAATTTACCCCAGGAGACTCCAATGTGGGTGAAGAAACATCTCAGAGATAATCGGGAGAAATGGGAGGAGCCAGAGCTAAATATCACGTGTCATAGCAAAGGGTATGAATACTTATGGCAATGTTAATTCTTTTCCTAGTTACAACATTTGTAAGATTTTGATTGTCACATTCTCATTAGGAGGTATTGGGGGCAGAATGGGGGGGTAAGATTTTAGCAGAAACATTTTTCATGGGGGTCTGAATACTTTCTCTGCACTGTATGTAGATAAGTTTACATATAAGTGACCTTTGTGGGTTGATTTCTTTTCTTCTGTAAAGTTTATATGTAAAGGTTCAATAATGGGTCATAAATGTGATTATAGAGCTATAGGTGATAGGACGGATCAATAGCTGACGCACAATATATATCAGTAATGGGAAAGGAATAATAATCGATAAGATTACAGAACATTATTACCTTGTAAACCACGGTGACGGTGCAGCGGGGTCACAGCGGGCAAGACTGGGGCAAAGTGGATCTGTCCATCAAATAGCGACAAGACAATGTATTGTATCCTATATATACAGTGATGGGGGGGGGGGGGGGGGCTGAAAAGATTCCGTAACATCAACATCATGGTGACACTTACAGCGACCAGAGAAGGAAAAAGGGGGACTCAACCAAACAGAAAATAATAAGGGGTGCTACTAACAGCAAAGCCAAATTCAGACAGCACGAAAAAGAAAAAGAAATCGCTACATAAAGTGCACACTAAATCAAAAATCCTTAAAGGGGTACTCCAGACCTGAGACATCTTATCCCCTATCCAAAGGATAGGGGATAAGATGTCTCACCGTGGGGGTCCCGCCGCTGGGGACTCCTGCAATCTTGTATTCGCCACCCACCTGTTTGAGCTGCACGCCGCGGTGCCAGCTCACAAACAGCCGGGTGGTGACCACGGGGCCAGAGTATCGTGACTGTGACGTCACCCCCCCGTCCCCGCTATGCAAGTCTATGGGAGGGGCGTGATTTATGTCACGACTCCGCCCCCGTGTGACGTCACTCCCCGCTATGCAAGTCTATGGGAGGGGGCGTGATGGCTGTCACGACTCTACCCCCCGTGTGACGTCACCCCCCGCCCCCGCTATGCAAGTCTATGGGAGGGGGTGTGACGGCCGTGGTGAAACATCTTATCCCCTATCCTTTGGAAAGGGGATAAGATGTCTCAGGGCCGGAGTACCCCTTTAAGTATGCAAAAAATCTTTATGAAATACACAAACACAGACGGGCACTGCTGTGTGACAGGTGGGAGAGCCACCGATGGCATGGACTTCTATCTAAAGGGCCGAGGACGGGCACTGCTGTGTGACAGGTGGGAGAGCCACCAATGGCATGGACTTCTATCTAAAGGGCCGAGAAAGGGCACTTCTGTGTGACAGGTGGGAGAGCCACCAATGGCATGGACTTCTATCTAAAGGGCCAGGGATGGGCACTGCTGTGTGACAGGTGGGAGAGCCACCGATGGCATTGAATTCTATCTAGTAGCCCGAGGATGGACACTGCTGTGTGACAGGTGGGAGAGCCACCAATGGCATGGACTTCTATCTAAAGGGCCGAGAAAGGGCACTTCTGTGTGACAGGTGGGAGAGCCACCAATGGCATGGACTTCTATCTAAAGGGCCAGGGATGGGCACTGCTGTGTGACAGGTGGGAGAGCCACCGATGGCATTGAATTCTATCTAGTAGCCCGAGGATGGACACTGCTGTGTGACAGGTGGGAGAGCCACCAATGGCATGGACTTCTATCTAAAGGGCCGAGAAAGGGCACTTCTGTGTGACAGGTGGGAGAGCCACCAATGGCATGGACTTCTATCTAAAGGGCCAGGGATGGGCACTGCTGTGTGACAGGTGGGAGAGCCACCGATGGCATTGAATTCTATCTAGTAGCCCGAGGATGGACACTGATGTGTGACAGGTGGGAGAGCCACTAATAGCATGGTCTTCTATCTAAAGGGCCAAGGACGGGCACTGCTGTGTGACAGGTGGGAGAGCCACTAATAGCATGGTCTTCTATCTAAAGGGCCAAGGACGGGCACTGCTGTGTGACAGGTGGGAGAGGACATGGCCGTGCGGATAGTGCTCCTTGAGACGCGGATTGTGCTCAGTCACCCAAGTGCAAGAAAAAGCGCAAATGTGTTCACACAAAAACAAAAAAACATTTAAGAGGATGTTGTCTATCACTTATCCCTTCTCCTAAAGAAGAGAGGCCCCCAACAAACCTTCCTATGGCCCCTTCACCTCTGGGCCAAAAGGTTTCAGGTTCAAAGTTCCCCATGACAGAAGCAAGCTCAGGGCCGGCTCTGCCTATAGGCAAAATAGGCAGCCGCCTAGAGCGCCAGTAGTAAGGTGGGGCGTGTCAAAGGGTGTGTCGTGGGCGGAGTCGAGGGGCGGCAAAATTAGCTTTTGGCTAGGGTGACAAAAATCCTTGCACCAGCCCTGCTCAGTGAGGATCAACGATGCTCCTAGATCCCTCCATTAACCCAAGTGTCAACCAACAGGTGGGCATCTCTGCCGAAGCAGGGACCCAGAACCTAATGGTCTCCCCTAGACTGACAGGAGGGACACCCAGAAGGGCACCGCACCCTCAATCCTAGTGGCAAATAAATCACACAAACATGGCACAGGGACAAAAATACAAATGAAATAAGTATTTCGGGCCAGATCAATAAGTATTTCTCCAACCCTAGAGCCGGGGATCGGGAGCAGGGCCGGCCCTATAATGGGTCCCGGGGAGTCCATTGGACCCAGGCGGCACCTTCACAGAGGCGGCACATTGCTGCCCTGAGAATATTTTTGACCCCTTCCTTCACGACCCATCACAGACCTATTCCATCATGGTGCCGCTAAAGGTGTACGCAGCATTTCACTCCTGGACCCAGGTGGCACAATGTCTTGGGCTGGCCCTGATCAGGAGGTGAGTGCCAAAGGTGGGAGATTGTAGTGCCTGTGCCAACATTCAGTGGGAACCCCCACCCGCAAGGTCAGACAGCTCAGGGTCACCACTCCCCAAGGCACAATGTACCTCAGCTCTTCACCCCCCAACCAAATAACCAGACCTGGAGGGAACAGGTCACATAAGGGCAGCCCATGAGCTGGCTTCATGGAACCTGCCCCGGAACGCCCTGGTACACCTGCCCCCGAATGCCCTGGAACGCCCTGGTACACCTGCCCCTGAACGCCCTGGTACACCTGCCCCAGAACGCCCTGGTACACCTGCCCCGGAACGCCCTGGCACACCTGCCCACAAACGCCCTGGTACACCTGCCCCCGAACGCCATGGTACACCTGCCCACAAACGCCCTGGTACACCTGCCCCCGAACGCCCTGGTACACCTGTCCCCGAACGCCATGGTACACCTGCCCACAAACGCCCTGGTACACCTGCCCCCGAACGCCCTGGTACACCTGTCCCCGAACGCCCTGGTACACCTGCCCCCGAAAGCCCTGGTACACCTGCTCCCAAACGTCCTGGTACACCTGCCCCGGAATGCCCTGGTACACCTGCCCCCGAACTCCTTGGTACACCTGCCCCGGAATGCCCTGGTACACCTGCCCCCGAATGCCCTGGCACACCTGCCCCCTAACGCCCTGGCACACCTGCCCGCGAACGCCATGGTACACCTGCCCCCGAACGCCCTTGTACACCTGCCCCCGAATGCCCTGGTACACCTGCCCCCGAACGCCCCGGTACAACTGCCCCCGAACGCCCCGGTACACCTGCCCCCGAACGCCATGGTACACCTGCCCCCGAACACCCTGGTACACCTGCCCCGGAATGCCCTGGTACACCTGCCCCCGAATGCCCCGGTACACCTGCCCCCGAACGCTCTGGTACATCTGCCCCCGAACGCCCTGGTACACCTGCCCCCGCACGCCCTGGTACACCTGCCCCCAAACGCCCTGGTACACCTGCCCCCGAATGCCCTGGTACAACTGTCCTCGAATGCCCTGGTACACCTGCCCCCGAACGCCATGGTACAACTGTCCTCGAACGCCCTGGCACACCTGCCCCCGAACGCCATGGTACACCTGCCCCCGAACGCCCCGGTACACCTGCCCCCGAACGCCCCGTTACACCTGCCCCCGAACGCCCCGGTACACCTGCCCCCGAACGCCCTGGTACACCTGCCCCCGAACGCCCTGGTACACCTGCCCCCGAACGCCCTGGTACACCTGCCCCCGAACGCCATGGTACACCTGCCCCCGAACGCCCCGGTACATCTGCCCCCGAACGCCCTGGTACACCTGCCCCCGAACGCCCATGGTACACTTGCCCCCTCGATGCAGATCCATATTTTCTAACAGATACTACACTCCATCTTAGCCAAAAGGCCGAGAGTAGCTGCAGCTGCCGCCCTCACCCAAACTCTAGACGGGTGCAGAACAAGGTGCTGGGGTCGAGGTGATGCAACTAGGGTCGACACTTTTCTTGTAAAAAAAAAACAAAAAAACAATACCTGCCATGCTAATTTGCATAACGAATTATATATGCGTGACATCACAGGATACACATGCGGGGGATAATTTTGTCCTATTCTGACCCCTATAACTTTTTTTATTTCTCCTTATACCTCCTTATGACTAACTACAACTCCCAGCATGCCCTGATACAGCCTGTGGGTCAGCAGCTGCCCCCAAACGAAAACTACAACTCCCAGCATGTTGGACTATATAGTAGTATATAGTATAGGTCAGTGTTTCCCAGCCAAGGGTGCCTCCAGCTGTGGCAAAACTACAACTCCCAGCATGTTGGACTATATAGTAGTATATAGTATAGGGCAGTGTTTACCAACCAGGGGTGCCTCCAGCTGTTGCAAAACTACAACTCCCAGCATGTTGGACTATATAGTAGTATATAGAATACGTCACTGTTTACCAACCAGGGTGTAGTTTTGCCACAGCTGGAGGCGCTCTGGTTCCGTTGCGGTCTAATAGCCCCATTCAGATGAATGTAACAGACACAGACATTTCTGAATGGGTGAATTCCCCTTTAAGATGAATATACAAAAACATACATCAATAAATAAATAACTAAGTGACTGTTGCTACAATGTTTCAGCTCTTTCAGGATGGGGGTCTGTCCATGTGAGGAGATCTGTGCCCCCTCCCCGGATCATCCCCTCCCCCTCTATGCGCTTCCTTTGTGTCATCTGCAGCAGCAGGAAGAGAACCCACTGCATGAGGGGCCCATCCCTGTGCAGGTATCCAGTATACAGGGCCCCAGGAAGGAAAGGGCCACAATAACCATCCTCTGGGGGCCCCTGTGTATGCGCCCACACCCCCTCCTCTATCACTGGGTAAGTCATTCTACTGCAACCCTCCCCCCAATGTATTAACCCCTTCACCTCAGTGTTTTCATTCATGGAGAAAAACTGTATACAATGTGACAACTGGAGAGAGTAAATGGTTAATGTATTTCATTTTTTATTTCTATTTATTTATTTATTCATAGATTGTAGCAGAGCTGAGTTTGTTTTATCTATCTATCTATCTTATATCTATCTATCTATCTCATATCTATCTCATATCTATCTATCTCATATCTATGCATCTATCTCATATCTATCTATCTCATATCTATCTATCTCATATCTATCTATATATCTATCTATATATCTATCTATCTCATCTCATATCTATCTCATATCTATCTATCTCATATCTATCTATCTCATATCTATCTATCTCATATCTATGCATCTATCTCATATCTATCTATCTCATATCTATCTATCTCATATCTATCTATCTATCTATATATCTATCTATCTCATCTCATATCTATCTCATATCTATCTATCTCATATCTATCTATCTCACATCTATCTATCTATCTCATATCTATCTATCTATCTATCTATCTATCTCATATCTATCTATCTCATCTCATATCTATCTCATATCTATCTATCTCATATCTATCTATCTATCTCATATCTATCTATCTATCTCATATCTATCTATCTCATATCTATCTATCTCATATCTATCTATCTCATATCTATCTATCTCATATCTATCTATCTATCTCATATCTATCTATCTCATATCTATCTATCTATCTCATATCTATCTATCTATCTCATATCTATCTATCTCATATCTATCTCATATCTATCTATCTCATATCTATCTATCTCATATCTATCTATCTATGTCATATCTATCTATCTATCTATCTATCTAACCAAAGGATAAGTTGGCCAGCACTATTGATCCAAACTATTGAAAAAACCTGGCTTGCAGGTACAAGCTGCTGGAATAAACATACTATATCTATATACTGATGTTTTATCTATATACTCATGTTTTATCTATATACTCATGTTTCACCTATATCTTTGTGCTAGCAGTGTGCTGCTGTATTCTCCTGTTGCTGTACCCAGCAGCCTGCACCTGTAAGCCAGGTCCATATAATAGTTTGGAATCAATAGTGCTGGCCAACTTATTCTTTGTTTGTATTACACATACGGGGGAGTGGCTACCTCCATGTTGGCTCCTGCACCCCACCCACCTCTATCAGGTGTATATAAGGTGCCTTGGATGTTTCAGATCTTGCAATGCCTGCTGTACTGTTCACACAGAGGCATATACATAGTGTAGGGTCCGTCCCAATGAGGTCACCTTACCGTGGTGGGACGGTCCACGCTATTTGGCGCCAAATTTGCAAGCTAAGTACCTCATAATTTCATATCTTCATTTATTGCACTACAGCTGTATAGCTTTTCATGTTCTATCTATATACTCATGTTTCATCTATATCTTTGTGCTAGCAGTGTGCTGCTGTATTCTCCTGTTGCTATCTATCTATCTATCTATCTCATATCTATCTATCTCATATCTATCTATCTCATATCTATCTATCTATCTATCTATCTCATATCTATCTATCTCATATCTTTCTATCTCCTATCTATCTCATATCTATCTATCTATCTCATATCTATCTATCTCATATCTATCTATCTCATATCTATCTATCTCATATCTATCTATCTCATATCTATCTATCTATCTCTCTCATATCTATCTATCTCATATCTATCTATCTCATATCTATCTCATATCTATCTCATATCTATCTCATATCTATCTATCTATCTATCTCATATCTATCTATCTATCTATCTATCTATCTCATATCTATCTCATATCTATCTATCTATCTATCTCATATCTATCTATCTATCTATCTATTTATCTCATATCTATCTATCTCATATCTATCTATCTCATATCTATCTATCTATCTATCTATCTCATATCTATCTATCTCATATCTATCTATCTATCTCATATCTATCTATCTCTCTCATATCTATCTATCTCATATCTATCTATCTATCTATCTCATATCTATCTATCTATCTATCTCATATCTATCTAGCTATCTATATCATATCTATCTATCTATCTCATATCTATCTATCTATCTCATATCTATCTATCTATCTATCTATCTATCTATCTATATCATATCTATCTATCTATCTATATCATATCTATCTATCCATCTCATATCTATCTATCTATCTATATCATATCTATCTATCTATCTCATATCTATCTATCTATCTAAGGCTAGATTCACACACTACGTTTTGCACTTACGGTTCCCGTATATGGCTGGGAGGAGGGGGCAGGGCTTAATCGCGGCTGTATGCGGGGCGGGGCTTATCGGCCGTATGCGGTTTCCTGACCGTAGGCAAAAACGCGGTCGACCGGAGGCTGTGGTTCACTCCGGTTGGCTCATAGACATACATTAAATACGGTTCCTGAATACGGCTGAGTGCGGGTGCCGCAATTAAGCCCCGCCCCCTCCTCCCAGCCGTATACGGGAACCGTAAGTACAAAACGTAGTGTGAACCCAGCCTAATATCTTTGGCTCCTGCAGTTTGTATCCCTGATCATAGACTTGACACTGGGAATCTTTCCATAGTTTATAGATTTTGCAGTGTCAGGCTGGGTTCACATCACGTTTTTGCCATACTGTTATCAATCAGTAAACCGTATGCGTTTTTAAAAGTGCATACAGTTCCGTCCGTTTTGATAAAAAAAAAAAAAAATTTTTAATAATTGTGTCCATTTTTAATGGGAGGAGTCTTGGGTGGGGACTTTAGGATTCAAGTGCGCATGTGCAAAGTAAAAACCGTATACATGTGCGTTTCCCATTGACGTCCATGTTAAAAAAAACGTATGCGGTTGCAGTACGGTTTTTAAACCGGAGCACCTTCCTTCCTTTCTTTTTTTCTTCCTTCCTCTTTTCTTCTCATCCTTCCTTTGTTCCAGTTCTCTTTCTTCCTCCCCCTTCTTTTCTTCCCTCTTTTTCCTTCTTTTTCCCCTTCCTTCCTTTCTTTCTTTCTCCTCTGTTCTTTCATACCCCTTTCTTGCTCGTTGACCTTTTTCTCCTTCCTTCGCTCCTTTTCCCCCCTTCTTTCCTTCTTTTCTCTCTTCTTCCTTCCTCTTTTACCCTTTCATCCCCACCTTCCTTCCTTCCTTCCTTGCTCTGGTACTTCCTTCCTTCCTTCCTTCCTTGCTCTGGTACTTCCTTCCTTCCTTGCTCTGGTACTTCCTTCCTTCCTTCCTTGCTCTGGTACTTCCTTCCTTCCTTCCTTGCTCTGGTACTTCCTTCCTTCCTTCCTTCCTTCCTTGCTCTGGTACTTCCTTCCTTGCTCTGGTACTTCCTTCCTTCCTTGCTCTGGTACTTCCTTCCTTCCTTCCTTGCTCTGGTACTTCCTTCCTTCCTTCCTTGCTCTGGTACTTCCTTCCTTCCTTCCTTGCTCTGGTACTTCCTTCCTTGCTCTGGTACTTCCTTCCTTCCTTGCTCTGGTACTTCCTTCCTTCCTTCCTTCCTTGCTCTGGTACTTCCTTCCTTCCTTCCTTCCTTGCTCTGGTACTTCCTTCCTTCCTTGCTCTGGTACTTCCTTCCTTCCTTCCTTGCTCTGGTACTTCCTTCCTTCCTTGCTCTGGTACTTCCTTCCTTCCTTCCTTCCTTCCTTGCTCTGGTACTTCCTTCCTTCCTTCCTTCCTTGCTCTGGTACTTCCTTCCTTCTTTCCTTCCTTGCTCTGGTACTTCCTTCCTTCCTTCCTTCCTTCCTTCCTTGCTCTGGTACTTCCTTCCTTCCTTCCTTCCTTGCTCTGGTACTTCCTTCCTTCCTCTTTTACCCTTTCCTCCCCACCTTCCTTCCTTGCTCTGGTACTTCCTTCCTTCCTTCCTTCCTTGCTCTGGTACTTCCTTCCTTCTTTCCTTCCTTGCTCTGGTACTTCCTTCCTTCCTTCCTTCCTTCCTTCCTTGCTCTGGTACTTCCTTCCTTCCTTCCTTCCTTCCTTGCTCTGGTACTTCCTTCCTTCCTCTTTTACCCTTTCCTCCCCACCTTCCTTCCTTGCTCTGGTACTTCCTTCCTTCCTTCCTTCCTTGCTCTGGTACTTCCTTCCTTCCTTCCTTGCTCTGGTACTTCCTTCCTTCCTTCCTTCCTTGCTCTGGTACTTCCTTCCTTCCTTCCTTGCTCTGGTACTTCCTTCCTTCCTTGCTCTGGTACTTCCTTCCTTCCTTCCTTCCTTGCTCTGGTACTTCCTTCCTTCCTTCCTTCCTTGCTCTGGTACTTCCTTCCTTCTTTCCTTCCTTGCTCTGGTACTTCCTTCCTTCCTTCCTTCCTTGCTCTGGTACTTCCTTCCTTCTTTCCTTCCTTGCTCTGGTACTTCCTTCCTTCCTTCCTTCCTTCCTTGCTCTGGTACTTCCTTCCTTCCTTCCTTCCTTGCTCTGGTACTTCCTTCCTTCCTCTTTTACCCTTTCCTCCCCACCTTCCTTCCTTGCTCTGGTACTTTCTTCCTTCCTCTTTTACCCTTTCCTCCCCACCTTCCTTCCTTCCTTCCTTGCTCTGGTACTTCCTTTCTTCCTTCCTTCCTTCCTTGCTCTGGTACTTCCTTCCTTCCTTGCTCTGGTACTTCCTTCCTTCCTTCCTTCCTTGCTCTGGTACTTCCTTCCTTCCTTCTTTCCTTCCTTGCTCTGGTACTTCCTTCCTTCCTTGCTCTGGTACTTCCTTCCTTCCTTCCTTCCTTCCTTCCTTCCTTGCTCTGGTACTTTCTTCCTTCCTCTGTTTACCCTTTCCTCCCCACCTTCCTTCCTTCCTTCTTTCCTTCCTTGCTCTGGTACTTCCTTCCTTCCTTCCTTCCTTCCTTGCTCTGGTACTTCCTTCCTTCCTTCCTTCTTTCCTTCCTTGCTCTGGTACTTCCTTCCTTCCTTCCTTCCTTCCTTGCTCTGGTACTTCCTTCCTTCCTTCCTTCCTTCTTTCCTTCCTTGCTCTGGTACTTCCTTCCTTCCTTCCTTCCTTCCTTGCTCTGGTACTTCCTTCCTTCCTTCCTTCTTTCCTTCCTTGCTCTGGTACTTCCTTCCTTCCTTCCTTCCTTGCTCTGGTACTTCCTTCCTTCCTTCCTTGCTCTGGTACTTCCTTCCTTCCTTCCTTCCTTCCTTCCTTGCTCTGTTCCTTCCTTCCTTCCTCACAGAGGGGAGGTCGACCAGGACGGATCATCTGGGCCTAGATTGAATGAACATTGACCTGATATACGCTCTGCTGTGTATACAAATAGAAGCGAGTATATACGCAGCGGCAGTGAGTCAGGGTGTTCAGGGCCCCATGTGAAGTGAGGCCACCTCCGCATGATGCATGGGGGGGGGGGGGGGGACACGTTTTAATCAAAAAGTGCACTAAATGCCTCCATTTTTGGACCAAGAGTGCTCCATCTATCTGTCTGCTCAGGGGGCCCTCGGCCTTTGTCTGTCCGGGCATGCTGGGAGTTGCTGTTTTGCAATAGCTGGAGGCGCCCTGGTTGGAAAACACTGTCTTAAAGGGGTACTCCGCTGAAAACCTTTTTTTTTTTTTTTTTTTTTTATCGACTGGTGCCAGAAAGTTAAACAGATTTGTAAATTACTTCTTTTAAAAAATCTTAATCCTTCCAGTACTTATTAGCTGCTGAATACCACAGAGGAAATTCTTTTCTTTTTGGAACACAGAGCTCTCTGCTGACATCCTGACCACAGTGCTCTCTGCTGACACCTCTGTCCATTTTAAGAACTAGTCCAGAGTAGGAGAAAATCCCCATAGCAAACATATGCTGCTCTGGACAGTTCCTAAAATGGACAGAGATGTCAGCAGAGAGCACTGTGCTTGTGATGTCAGCAGAGAGCACTGTGGTCATGATGTCAGCAGAGAGCTCTGTGTTCCAAAAAGAAAACTCTGTAGTATTCAGCAGCTAATAAGTACTGGAAGGATTAAGATTTTTTAATAGAAGTAATTTACAAATCTGCTTAACTTTCTGGCACCAGTTGATAAAAAAAAAAAAAAAAAAGTGTTTTCCACCGGAGTACCCCTTTAAGCCATGTTCACACGGCGGAATTTCCAAGCGGAATCCGCCTGAAAAGTTTTCCTCAGAAATTCGGTTATTCGGTTGCTGCAGAATCCATAGATAACACACGGCAGCTGGGGCCCCTGTTACTGCTCTTTTCCCTGGGCCCCTGTTACTGCTCTTGTCCTGGGGCCCCTGTTACTGCTCTTTTCCCTGGGCCCCTGTTACTGCTCTTGTCCTGGGGCCCCTGTTACTGCTCTTTTCCCTGGGCCCCTGTTACTGCTCTTGTCCTGGGGCCCCTGTTACTGCTCTTGTCCTGGGGCCCCTGTTACTGTTCTTGTCCTGGGGCCCCTGTTACTGCTCTTGTCCTGGGGGCCCTGTTACTGCTCTTTTCCCTGGGCCCCTGTTACTGCTCTTGTCCTGGGGCCCCTGTTACTGCTCTTTTCCCTGGGCCCCTGTTACTGCTCTTGTCCTGGGGCCCCTGTTACTGCTCTTTTCCCTGGGCCCCTGTTACTGCTCTTGTCCTGGGGCCCCTGTTACTGCTCTTGTCCTGGGGCCCCTGTTACTGCTCTTGTCCTGGGGCCCCTGTTACTGCTCTTGTCCTGGAGCCCCTGTCACTGCTCTTGTCCTGGGGCCCCTGTTACTGCTCATGTCCTGGGGCCCCTGTTACTGCTCTTGTCCTAGGGCCCCTGTCACTGCTCTTGTCCTGGGCCCCTGTCACTGCTCTTGTCCTGGGGCCCCTGTTACTGCTCTTGTCCTGGGGCCCCTGTTACTGCTCTTGTCCTGGGGCCCCTGTTACTGCTCTTGTCCTGGGGCCCCTGTTACTGCTCTTGTCCTGGGGCCCCTGTTACTGCTCTTGTCCTGGGGCCCCTGTTACTGCTCTTGTCCTGGGGCCCCTGTTACTGCTCTTGTCCTGGGGCCCCTGTTACTGCTCTTGTCCTGGGGCCCCTGTTACTGCTCTTGTCCTGGGGCCCCTGTTACTGCTCTTGTCCTGGGGCCCCTGTTACTGCTCTTGTCCTGGGGCCCCTGTTACTGCTCTTGTCCTGGGGCCCCTGTTACTGCTCTTGTCCTGGGGCCCCTGTTACTGCTCTTGTCCTGGGGCCCCTGTTACTGCTCTTGTCCTGGGGCCCCTGTTACTGCTCTTGTCCTGGGGCCCCTGTTACTGCTCTTGTTCCTGGGGCCCCTGTTACTGCTCTTGTCCTGGGGGCCCTGTTACTGCTCTTTTCCCTGGGCCCCTGTTACTGCTCTTGTCCTGGGGCCCCTGTTACTGCTCTTTTCCCTGGGCCCCTGTTACTGCTCTTGTCCTGGGGCCCCTGTTACTGCTCTTTTCCCTGGGCCCCTGTTACTGCTCTTGTCCTGGGGCCCCTGTTACTGCTCTTGTCCTGGGGCCCCTGTTACTGCTCTTGTCCTGGGGCCCCTGTTACTGCTCTTGTCCTGGAGCCCCTGTCACTGCTCTTGTCCTGGGGCCCCTGTTACTGCTCATGTCCTGGGGCCCCTGTTACTGCTCTTGTCCTAGGGCCCCTGTCACTGCTCTTGTCCTGGGCCCCTGTCACTGCTCTTGTCCTGGGGCCCCTGTTACTGCTCTTGTCCTGGGGCCCCTGTCACTGCTCTTGTCCTGGGCCCCTGTCACTGCTCTTGTCCTGGGGCCCCTGTTACTGCTCTTGTCCTGGGGCCCCTGTTACTGCTCTTGTCCTGGGGCCCCTGTTACTGCTCTTGTCCTGGGGCCCCTGTCACTGCTCTTGTCCTGGGGCCCCTGTTACTGCTCATGTCCTGGGGCCCCTGTTACTGCTCTTGTCCTGGGGCCCCTGTCACTGCTCTTGTCCTGGGCCCCTGTCACTGCTCTTGTCCTGGGGCCCCTGTTACTGCTCTTGTCCTGGGGCCCCTGTTACTGCTCTTGTCCTGGGGCCCCTGTCACTGCTCTTGTCCTGGGCCCCTGTTACTGCTCTTGTCCTGGGCCCCTGTTACTGCTCTTGTCCTGGGGCCCCTGTCACTGCTCTTGTCCTGGGGCCCCTGTTACTGCTCTTGTCCTGGGGCCCCTGTTACTGCTCTTGTCCTGGGGCCCCTGTTACTGCTCTTGTCCTAGGGCCCCTGTCACTGCTCTTGTCCTGGGGCCCCTGTTACTGCTCTTGTCCTGGGGCCCCTGTCACTGCTCTTGTCCTGGGGCCCCTGTCACTGCTCTTGTCCTGGGGCCCCTGTCACTGCTCTTGTCCTGGGGCCCCTGTTACTGCTCTTGTCCTGGGGCCCCTGTTACTGCTCTTGTCCTGGGGCCCCTGTCACTGCTCTTGTCCTGGGGCCCCTGTTACTGCTCTTGTCCTGGGACCCCTGTTACTGCTCTTGTCCTGGGGCCCCTGTTACTGCTCTTGTCCTGGGGCCCCTGTTACTGCTCTTGTCCTGGGGCCCCTGTTACTGCTCTTGTCCTGGGGCCCCTGTTACTGCTCTTGTCCTGGGGCCCCTGTTACTGCTCTTGTCCTGGGCCCCTGTTACTGCTCTTGTCCTGGGGCCCCTGTTACTGCTCTTGTCCTGGGGCCCCTGTTACTGCTCTTGTCCTGGGGCCCCTGTTACTGCTCTTGTCCTGGGGCCCCTGTTACTGCTCTTGTCCTGGGGCCCCTGTTACTGCTCTTGTCCTGGGGCCCCTGTTACTGCTCTTGTCCTGGGGCCCCTGTTACTGCTCTTGTCCTGGGGCCCCTGTTACTGCTCTTGTCCTGGGGCCCCTGTTACTGCTCTTGTCCTGGGGCCCCTGTTACTGCTCTTGTTCCTGGGGCCCCTGTTACTGCTCTTGTCCTGGGGCCCCTGTTACTGCTCTTGTCCCTGGGGCCCCTGTTACTGCTCTTGTCCTGGGGCCCTGGACTTTACATCTATATTCTCTATTTCAGGGAAGCCGCCATCATGCAGACGTTATCTCAGAAGCGCCATTACCTCAGCACCCTCAGGGAGGCGCAAGCCTTTATCAGCTTGGACCCCAACCTGCTACGTGAGTATATAGGACACTGTTTTCCAACCAGGGTGCCTCCAGCTGTTTCAAAACTACAACTCCCAGCATGCCTGGACAGCCTTCGGCTGTCCAGGCATGCTGGGAGTTGTAGTTTTGAAACAGCTGGAGGCACAATGGTTGGGAAACAGTGATATAGGAGCTTCTGCGTATTGTACTAGTGTCAGACACATGTAGCAGTGCTGTCAGACAATATATACTAATGGATCCGCAGAGCCGGTCACATGTAGCAGAGCTGGGATTGTCACATGTAGCAGAGCTGGGATGGTCACATGTAGCAGAGCTGGGATGGTCGCATGTAGCAGAGCTGGGATGGTCACATGTAGCAGAGCTGGGATGGTGACATGTAGCAGAGCTGGGATGGACACATGTAGCAGAGCTGGGTTGGTCACATGTAGCAGAGCTGGGTTGGTCGCATGTAGCAGAGCTGGGATGGTGACATGTAGCAGAGCTGGGATGGTGACATGTAGCAGAGCTGGGATGGTGACATGTAGCAGAGCTGGGATGTGACATGTAACAGAGCTGGGTTTGTCATTCAGCGTATGATCTGTAGATTCTCATTGGGCTGCAGTGAACCTGCTCTATTTATTACAGTATAATGAGCTGCATCGATCATATTATTTACCACATTCAGCTCTGCTACATCTGACTATATATCTATTTATTACAGTATAATGAGCTGCGCCGATCACTTTATTTACCACATTCAGCTCTGCTACATCTGACTATATATCTATTTATTACAGTATAATGAGCTGCACCGATCATATTATTTACCACATTCAGCTCTGCTACATCTGACTATATATCTATTTATTACAGTATAATGAGCTGCGCCGATCACTTTATTTACCACATTCAGCTCTGCTACATCTGACTATATATCTATTTATTACAGTATAATGAGCTGCACCGATCATATTATTTACCACATTCAGCTCTGCTACATCTGACTATATATCTATTTATTACAGTATAATGAGCTGCACCGATCACTTTATTTACCACATTCAGCTCTGCTACATCTGACTATATATCTATTTATTACAGTATAATGAGCTGCACCGATCATATTATTTACCACATTCAGCTCTGCTACATCTGACTATATATCTATTTATTACAGTATAATGAGCTGCACCGATCACTTTATTTACCACATTCAGCTCTGCTACATCTGACTATATATCTATTTATTACAGTATAATGAGCTGCACCGATCACATTATTTACCACATTCAGCTCTGCTATATCTGACTATATATCTATTTATTTCAGTATAATGAGCTGCACCGATCATATTATTTACCACATTCAGCTCTGCTACATCTGACTATATATCTATTTATTACAGTATAATGAGCTGCACCGATCATATTATTTACCACATTCAGCTCTGCTACATCTGACTATATATCTATTTATTACAGTATAATGAGCTGCACCGATCATATTATTTACCACATTCAGCTCTGCTACATCTGACTATATATCTATTTATTACAGTATAATGAGCTGCACCGATCATATTATTTACCACATTCAGCTCTGCTACATCTGACTATATATCTATTTATTACAGTATAATGAGCTGCACCGATCATATTATTTACCACATTCAGCTCTGCTACATCTGACTATATATCTATTTATTACAGTATAATGAGCTGCACCGATCATATTATTTACCACATTCAGCTCTGCTACATCTGACTATATATCTATTTATTACAGTATAATGAGCTGCACCGATCACTTTATTTACCACATTCAGCTCTGCTACATCTGACTATATATCTATTTATTACAGTATAATGAGCTGCACCGATCATATTATTTACCACATTCAGCTCTGCTACATCTGACTATATATCTATTTATTACAGTATAATGAGCTGCACCGATCATATTATTTACCACATTCAGCTCTGCTACATCTGACTATATATCTATTTATTACAGTATAATGAGCTGCACCGATCATATTATTTACCACATTCAGCTCTGCTACATCTGACTATATATCTATTTATTACAGTATAATGAGCTGCACCGATCATATTATTTACCACATTCAGCTCTGCTACATCTGACTATATATCTATTTATACTGAAGCACTTGATTCCTGACACCGTCTGCTGTTATTATAGGATTCCCAGAGGTTGTACTAGAGAGAATCCAGATAAAGATAGAGGACGACCCTTCATGTAATACAGAAGGTAAGTGACCTGTAATATAGAGGGACTGACCTGTTATATAGAGGGAGAGGGACTGACCTGTAATATATAGAGGGACTGACCTGTAATATATAGAGGGACTGACCTGTAATATATAGAGGGACTGACCTGTAATATAGAGGGACTGACCTGTAATATATAGAGGGACTGACCTGTAGTATAGAGGGACTGACCTGTAATATAGAGGGACTGACCTGTTATATAGAGGGAGAGGGACTGATCTGTAATATATAGAGGGACTGACCTGTAATATATAGAGGGACTGACCTGTAATATATAATATATAGAGGGACTGACCTGTAATATAGAGGGACTGACCTGTAATATATAGAGGGACTGACCTGTAATATAGAGGTAGAGGGACTGACCTGTAGTATAGAGGGACTGACCTGTAATATAGAGGGACTGACCTGTAGTATAGAGGGACTGACCTGTAATATAGAGGGACTGACCTGTAATATACAGAGGGACTGACCTGTAATATAGAGAGAGAGGGACTGACCTGTAATATATAGAGGGACTGACCTGTAATATAGAGGGACTGACCTGTAATATAGAGGGACTGACCTGTAATATAGAGGGACTGATCTGTAATATAGAGGGACTGACCTGTAATATATAGAGGGACTGACCTGTAATATAGAGGGACTGACCTGTAATATAGAGGGACTGACCTGTAACATAGAGGGACTGACCTGTAATATAGAGGGACTGACCTGTAATATATAGAGGGACTGACCTGTAATATAGAGGGACTGACCTGTAATATGGAGGTACTGATCTGTAATATATAGAGGGACTGACCTGTAATATATAGAGGGACTGACCTGTAATATATAGAGGGACTGACCTGTAATATAGAGGGACTGACCTGTAATATAGAGGGACTGACCTGTAATATATAGAGGGACTGACCTGTAATATAGAGGGACTGACCTGTAATATAGAGGGACTGACCTGTAATATATAGAGGGACTGACCTGTAATATAGAGGGACTGACCTGTAATATATAGAGGGACTGACCTGTAATATATAGAGGGACTGACCTGTAATATATAGAGGGACTGACCTGTAATATATAGAGGGACTGACCTGTAATATAGAGGGACTGACCTGTAATATAGAGGGACTGACCTGTAATATAGAGGGACTGACCTGTAACATAGAGGGACTGACCTGTAATATATAGAGGGACTGACCTGTAATATATAGAGGGACTGACCTGTAATATATAGAGGGGACTGACCTGTAATATAGAGGGACTGACCTGTAATATAGAGGGACTGACCTGTAATATATAGAGGGACTGACCTGTAATATAGAGGGACTGACCTGTAATATATAGAGGGACTGACCTGTAATATATAGAGTGACTGACCTGTAATATAGAGGGACTGACCTGTAATATAGAGGGACTGACCTGTAATATATAGAGGGACTGACCTGTAATATATAGAGGGACTGACCTGTAATATAGAGGGACTGACCTGTAATATATAGAGGGACTGACCTGTAATATAGAGGGACTGACCTGTAATATAGAGGGGGGGGGGGGGAGAGAGAGAGAGAGAGAGAGAGAGAGAGAAAGAGATCTGTAATATGGAGGTACTGACCTGTAATATATAGAGGGACTGACCTGTAATATATAGAGGGACTGACCTGTAATATAGAGGGACTGACCTGTAATATATAGAGGGACTGACCTGTAATATAGAGGGAGAGGGACTGACCTGTACATATATAGAGGGACTGACCTGTAATATAGAGGGACTGACCTGTAATATATAGAGGGACTGACCTGTAATATAGAGGGACTGACCTGTAATATAGAGGGACTGACCTGTAATATAGAGGGACTGACCTGTAATATAGAGGGACTGACCTGTAACATAGAGGAACTGACCTGTAACATAGAGGGACTGACCTGTAACATAGAGGGACTGACCTGTAATATATAGAGGGACTGACCTGTAATATAGAGGGACTGACCTGTAATATAGAGGGACTGACCTGTAATATATAGAGGGACTGACCTGTAATATATAGAGGGGCTGACCTGTAATATAGAGGGACTGACCTGTAATATAGAGGGACTG